>NC_136482.1:162588393-162628393 GCF_053919585.1 Euprymna scolopes | reverse complement strand
TCGAAAAAAAAATCGTTTATTTAATCAACGGAGATAACATGCTTTCGCTCCCTCAGCTATGACCGAATAGATATCCCTGCGCCTGTTTTACAAGTATTTTGATGGGATGTGCTCTGATGAACCTGTTGCACTTGTGCCCCTTCTCGACGTGCATATCCCTGACAAAGCCGCTTAGCAACAAGATCGCACTTCTTCACTGTTGAGGCTTCTAAATGCCAAAAAGCTTTCTTACTCTAAATGTTTCTTCCCACGAACATCTAGACTTTGGAATTCCCTTCCTGCTACCTGCTTCTCTGGCAGTACTGATAAGCAGAAGGTTAAATATAACGTAAACCAACATATTGTTAATCTTTCCTAGGTATGGTCCCATATAATAGTTCGATTATGTCCAAGTGGCGATATGAAAGAAGAATAAAAAATAAATAAATTGTATTTTTTATTGTGACCTGCACTGAAGATTAAACATTCTATCTCTGTAATTTACAGTGTAATTTACAAATAAAATTAAGCAAGCACTTTATCGATTATGCCCCTTATAATTTTAGCAAGAATTAGGGAGGCTTAAGCAGTAGCGGATTTAGTAGAAGCAAAAGTATTATTATATTATTATATTACTATTATATCCAAGGTTCTTATAATACTATTATATCGAAACGTTGTTAAAATACTATTATATCGAGACGTTGTTGTAATACTGTTATATCGAAACGTTATTAAAATACTATTATATCGAGACGTTGTTATAATACTATTATATCGAAACGTTATTAAAATACTATTATATCGAAACGTTGTTGTAATACTATTATATCGAAACGTTATTAAAATACTATTATATCGAGACGTTGTTAAAATACTATTATATCGAAACGTTGTTAAAATACTATTATATCGAAACGTTGTTAAAATACTATTATATCGAGACGTTGTTGTAATACTATTATATCGAGACGTTGTTAAAATACTATTATATCGAAACGTTGTTAAAATACTATTATATCGAAACGTTGTTAAAATACAATTATATCGAGACGTTGTTATCATACTATTATATCGAGACATTGTTAAAATACTATTATATCGAAAGGTTCTTATAATACTATTATATCGAAACGTTGTTAAAATACTATTATATAGATACGTTGTTATAATACTATTATATCGAAACGTTGTTATAATACTATTATATCGAAACGTTGTTAAAATACTATTATATCGAAACGTTGTTATAATACTATTATATCGAGACGTTGTTATAATACTATTATACCGAAACGTTGTTAAAATACTATTATATCGAAACGTTGTCAAAATACTATTATATCGAGACGTTATTATAATACTATTATATCGAAACGTTATCAAGATACTATTATATCGTGAGTTGTTATAATACTATTATATCAAACGTTATCAAAATAGTAGTATATTGAGACGTTATTATAATACTATTATATCGAAACCTTATCAAAATACTATTATATTGAGACGTTATTATAATAGTATTATATCGAAACGTTATTAAAATTCTATTATATTGAGACGTTATTATAATACTATTATATTGAAACGTTATTAAAATACTATTATATTGAGACGTTATTACAATACTATTATATCGAAACGTTATTAAAATACTATTATATTGAGACGTTATTATAATACTATTATATCGAAAGGTTATTAAAATGCTATTACATCTAAACGTTATTATAAAACTACTAGCATGTGTATGTTGAGCAAAAAAAATGCGTTCAATTTTTTAAACTTTGACCTCTATTATGACCCCTTAAAATTTACTGTTTAGGGCTCAGATCAAGTTATTAAGTTAGATCCATGTCAAAGGAACCTATATCTAAAATTTCAAGTGTTTAAACTCAAAATTGTCGGAGGAGTTTGGTAGAGTTCACAAAGGTCAAATCGTTAAACTTTGACCCCTTCACAGCAAAACTTTTCGCCGAAAACGGATTACAAAGATTTTCCCAAATCTCAGTACCCTGTATATCAAATTTCGAGTCCGTAGACTAAAAATTCACAGAGTTATTGCTTAGGGAAATGTACATAGACCCACACACAGACACACAGATACGCAGATACACAGATACGCAGACACGTTCACTTTTATAGATATATTAGCATTTCAGCCTGGCGTTGCTCGGGTGTTTGGATATGTATGTTGAGCAAAAAAAAAGCTGTCAATTTTTTTAAATTTGACCTCTATTATGACCCCTAAACATTTATTGTTTTGGTCTCAAATTACGTTATTACGTTAAAGCCATGTGCAAGCAATCCATATATAAAATTTCAAGTGTTTAGATCAAAAATTGGCGGAGGAGTTTGGTAGAGTTCTCAAAAGTCAAATCGTTGAACTTTAAGCTCTTAACAGCCAAATTTCCGACCGAAAACAGATTACAAAGATTTTTTCCAAATCTCAGTACCCTGTATATCAAATTTCGAGTCTGCAGACTTAAAATTTACAGAGTTATTGCGTTGGAAAATGTACACAGACACAGACACACACACACAGTTTACTTTTATATATATAATAGATTATATGGAAACGTTATTAAAATACTATTATATGGAAACGTTATTAAAATACTATTATATGGAAACGTTATTAAAATACTTTTATATCGAAACGTTCTTAAAATAATATTCTAGATGAGAAAAATAGTCAAAATCATCCAAATAATACGAAGTATCTATCGCTATCTCAAAACTTTCGAAACGTAAAGTGGACCTTTGTTTGTCTTTTGGCAACGTCGTGATTTTTCCTTCCATTACATTGTCCTTTACTCATCACATTCCTCATAAGAAAGAATAGTAACTGTTCCCGGGGTCGAAAACATTTCATCTAATCCTTATATTTTACTAGTTGTTTGATATTGAAGTAGCATTTTGTTTTAAATTCTTACATTAAGTCGTTTCATGCTTTGTCCGGAGCTACAGGGGTAAAAATAAACCAAAGCAAAATTCATCCCAAAACAGATCAACTGAAGCTAGCCTTCAAGGACACTATATATACAAATGTAGGCAGTTCCTGGTCTAATAGGAGTTTCTAAGTCTCGCATTATTACTTTCACATATATGTGTAACTTTTGTAGGTCAAAAGCGACGTTTCATGGTTTAAAAAAAACATTGAGTTAATACGTTACTGGGAAAACATTTTGGCTTCAGAGAGTGGCGTGGAAAGCGAACACAAACGAAATGGAAAAAAAGAAAGATGGCTATTCGAGCCATTTGCGTTTTAGCGTTCGTTGGAATTGCTTCTTTAATGCCATTATGGTAATTATATTGCGTTTTATTTTTTTCGAAAACATTAATAAAGTTTTACACTGATTTCAAAATAATACAGCACGGTCAGTCTAACGACGTTCATTTTCTAAACTAGTTTTTTTTTAATCAGTCAGCGCAATACATAAGGATTTATAAGACAACTGTATCATATTAGCTATATAAGTAGTATTCTGTCTATTAGGATATCTTACTGTAGCGCAAGTAGATGATTGCATAGGCGGTCAGGACATTTCTGGAGCGGAATAATCGCCAAACGATTTCTCAGCCAGCCACAACAACGTCACAATGCACGTGTTTATTGCAGAACTATTTCAGCGTATGACTCTAAACAACCTATCAAAACAATTGGTGATTGTTTGTTTTTGTTTTTGTATTTTTTTACTTGTTATTTGATGGACGATAGAAGCGCGTTTACGTTTTGGTTTGGCTGTAAATCTTATTTACTATTGCACCAGCAGTTCAACCCGGCTTTGCTCGGACCCTACGTACCGTTCATAACTTTTTCACGTGTTTAGACGCAAAATTGGTAGATGAGTTTGTTAAAATCTGCAAAGGTTTATTCTTTCAACTTTAACCTCTTGGCAGCCAAATTCCCGCCCAAAACTGATGGAAAAGCTTGCTGCATGTCTGAATACCATTTATGTAAAATTTCAAATCTTTAGACTCGAAATTAGCTGAATAATTTGCTAGAGATTGCAGAGGACAAATCTTCTGAAATTCGACTCCTTGGCAGCCAAATGCTCAGCCACAACCCGATTAATAAGCTTGTCCTATGTCTGAATACACTTTATATAAAATTACAAATTTTTAGACCAAACATTGTCTGAGTTATTTAGTAAAGACCACAGCGGTCAGTTTTTTTTTATTGTGACCCCAATTTAGACCCCTTAAAACTTATTGATTTTGGCTCAAATCAAATTAAAAAGTTTAATGCATGTCTAAGCAACCGATATCTAAATTTTCAAGTGTTTAGACCCAAAATTAGCGGAGGAGTTTGGTAGAGTTTGCAAAGATCAAATCGTTGAACTTTGACCCCTTTGACAGCTTAATTTCTGGTCGAAAACCGATTAAAAAGATTTTTCACAAATCTCAATACCCCTTATGTCAAATCTCGAGTGTGTAGACCGAAAATTGACAGAGTTATTTGGTAGGGAAATGTACACACACACACACACACACACGCACACACACACACACACACACATTCACTTCTATAGATATATAGATAGATTTAGTCGATTCTTTCTTTGTTTGCTTAAACTAAAACTGTTTTTTAGTATTTTTATTGTTTTAACAGTTTTAAAAAATGTTCTTTTACGGGTTACACTTTATCAGTCTAAAACATGAGTAAGAATAAGTTATATTATTCACTAGGGATGTGTCTTCTTTTCCTCAATTAAAGCGGTACATATACAATGTAAGGCAGAAAGTAATGTGATTTTAGTTAGCACCGAATACCATTTGAAGCCTGCAAGTCTTTAATATCCGTATAAAACGTATTGTGTTCTTTTTCCAGTAGAATGACTACACTTGTTGAATTCACTGTTCACATGGCGAACTATTTCGAAAGTTGCACCCATTAACTGCGCAATGAATAAATGAAAGCCGCGTTGGTTTCAGTGGTCTTACAATAGACTGCATTATCTCACATCTTTGTTCGTTAAATGGCGTGCACTTGTAAAATCAACAGAATCTGAAGCGATTTTATCATGAAATCCTATTAAAGGCGGACACGCACTGACATAACAGAACACACACGTCGTTCATGCGGTCAGCAATTACCAATCGGTACAACAAATTGGCAGCTGCCATTTTGGATCCAATTGGGAAGGATATTTTTGTTTTTGTCGTGTGAACAAAGTGATCGCAAAGCGGAAAGAGAACGAGTGTATAATTATAGTAAATTAAAGCCACAAAGACAAAATATTTACCTTATACGTCCCAGTCTCGTTAGTATTATTATTGTTGTTGTTGTTGACGATGATGTGTTTCATCTGTTGCGTGACGGTTGCGTGTGCAGGATCGGTTTTAAGTGCACGTGCAAATGCCGTCATAATTGCCCGGGCCGGTTGTTTGATTTGCTGTTTCGGATGCTATCGGGTTTCCAAATCGCTGACAACCAAACATTTCATGTCCGCTTTGTTCAAGAGAGGAAAACAAACAAAAACAAAGATGTCGATAGTCGACGGAAACAACGACAGCAACATAAACACATTCAAACAATAGTAACTGTAGTAGTAGTAGCAGTAACAGTAGCAGTGGTGGTAGCAATAGCTGTAGTAATAGCAGTAGTAGTAGTAGTAGTAGTGCTAGTGGCAATAGTAGTTTAAGTAATAACAGTAGCAGTTGTAATAGTAATAGCAGTAGAAGCGTTGGTAATAATAGCAAAACCCAAAGTATTAGGACTAGTAGTATCAGTAGTAGTAAGACAGGTAGTAGTGATGGTAGTGGCAATAACAGTAGCAGCAGTGTTATTAGCAGCAGTATTAGTAGCAGTAGTAGCTATACTACTACGACTACTACTACTACTACTACTACTACTACTAATAATAATAATAATAATAATAACAATGAGTAGGAGGATGGAAAGACTGGATGAGTACATGGACAATTGGTTTGTTGACAAAACCAAGGAACTGGAGACGCAAATAAAGACTACCAGAATCTCCAGCTATGATATCTGAATGGAATTCGGCATGGAAAGGTGTGCACTGCTGATGATGAGGAAGGGAGAAGTGGATGCAACGGAAGACATGAAACTACCCAATCAAACGTAAGAACTTCAGACGCAGAAGACCCGCAAAACTTGTATACAAGAAACATGGAGACCAAGTAAATATTGATTAATAGGACTAAGTGTATATTTTTAATCTGAAAAAAAAAAATGAAAGCCAAATAGTCCTTCAATCTTACACAGGTTGGCGGAAGATCATTGTCTCCGCCAAAAGAACACTTTAGTTTTTTTAGATTCGGTGGTAAATATTTTGAGCATTATTCTTTATCCTATTAGCGCTTATGATTTGTTTTTAGAATGTTCTTTTTGAATCACGTACATAAGTGCCCTCTCTAAGATCAGGTACCACAAGAATACAGATCCAACACAGGAGAACTAAATTAATCAACATAGACCAAAAAAAAAAACTAAGGAATAAACGGACACCAAAAGAGAATAGACAGTTAATAGAATGTTATTACTGAAGTCACCCCATAGACCGAGGATATCGCAAACGGATAGAAAGGTTGTAGAACATGTCTACTGACTACCATACATCGGACAAAAAATTGTGGAGCAAGCTAACTTATTCTCACCAAAGGTTGGCTTTCAGTCTAGAAGTGAGTTAAATACAACAAAAGACAAACGATGCAACAGACCAATAAGCACGCTTCGCTGGAATCCCACACATAAAAACTTCATAAACTTGGAGATAAGAAACATTGAGATCGAGATCTATAAAATAACAGAACTTAAAGAAAATTAATAAGCTGGGGTAGAAAACAGCATGCAACTTTTCAAAGAAGAAACATACAAAGCTTCCACCCTTAAAGAAACTAAAAACTGGAGCAGAAGGTGAACAAAACCCTCCCATACATTCCAACAAAGACCATTCCTGAGCTAAACAATTTAATCCATGCACGTGCCAAGACAGTATGCATGAAGCTTAAAGTAGAACAAAGACGAAGAAAAAAAAAGGATCATCAAAACATCAATAGGATAAACAAGATGAAACCACTAAAAGAGGATAGAAATAGAGAAATGTGACCAGCGGGGAGAGGCTAAAAAAGAAACAGGAAGAATTGAAGCAAAAAAATAGCAGCGAAGGAACGGAGATTGAGACGATACCGGTACAAATCTGAACAACGCAAGCAAAACAGGACCTTTGAAAACAATGAAAGCCAATTCTGTTAGAATGTGAATAGAGGAAAAACACGAACAGAACAACCGGACCCAACAGAAACGAAACGCTACTGGAGACAGATATGGGAAGAGCGAAACGATTATAATAGAGATACCGTATGATTTGAAAAACATGAATGAAAAATCACAATGATTCGAAGAAGAAACAGAGAAAGAAAGAAGCAGGGAATCATTAAGGATCCCACCCCCACAAGAGCGCGCCAGACGAGGATTGAATACACGCGTACCAGTTTGAGAAATTTACAACACTACATGAAAAATTACACTAAAGAAAAAGATACAAGAGATAAAACGAGAACAGAAAATTTTGAAGAGAAGCAGCTACATGGATGATTCATAGGGATTACACAAGAAGACACTAACGAAAACACCTGAAATAGGAAAACTGAATCCCTAATAACAGCCGCACAAGATAACCCGATGAGAACCAACTATATAAAAGCATTGACCGACAAGGCACAAGGAAACAGCAAATGCAGACTCTGTGGGCAAAGAGATGAAATAATGAACCACATAAAAAGTGAATACAGCAAACTATCCCAAAAAGAATATAAAAAAAGACACGATGAAGTGAGGAAGGTAGTATTCTGGCAATTTTGCAGACAATTGTATCTTGAACACACGACAAATGGTACAAATAAAAACCAGCAGTATTACTGGAAAATGAACACCACAAGATACTATGGGACATGGATATACAAACGGATAAACCCATCCATCAAAAGGACCGGATATCATAATAGTTAACAAGAAGGAAAAGTCTTGCCAGATTTTAGATTTTGCCGTTAAAGCAGTCCACAGAGTGAAGATGGAGGAAGCGGAGAAACGGAGCAAAGACAAGGAACTAGTCAGAGGATTCAAAGGGGTCTGCAAAAAGAAGAAAGTTAAGATGACACTGCTAATTGTAAGAGCGCTAGGAACAATAATAAAAATCTTTGAAAACAAGAATAGGAGAGATTAGAATCAGAGGGATGGCTGAGAAGATACGGCGGATAAAAATAATGAAACCTGTAGAAATATTAAAGAAAACTCTTGGATGATATAGACTAATACACACGAAGAACAGACACAAATTGGACACACAGAAACGACTACAGATGTAAAAGGCAAAGGAACCACATGGAATCAACAGTATAACCATTTGTTGAATGTATGTCACCATAAACTAGCACCACACCAAATAAACGAGGGTTAAGGAGAATGGAAAGACCGAAGAGAGAAAGCACTAACTAGACTTCCACAAAGAGGACTGGAACCTTGGGGAGGCTTATTGCCACCAAAATACCAGTGAAAACAAACGATCGCTTCCAGCAAGAAATCCATGGTAAGCGACAGTTGCTATAACGCAACTTCTTTTGCAAAGGTTATCGAAAGAGGTGGAGAGTACTGGAAACTAGGGGATATTAGCTGCCACTCAGACTCTAGAATACACCACAAGTTGTTCTCAAAGAGCAATTTTTGATGATGGCTTGTGTGATTACTCCTAGTGAGTAAATAATAAGACGTACTCGTAGACTCCCAGTAAAGAAGCAGAATTGCATCATTTTGCGTGTAACCAGTCGCAAGCAGAAAATGTTATCGGTGCACTAAAATGAAATCACTGCTAATACGAGAACTATTACTAATAATATACCCATCCTTCCAAAATAACAACGTGATTTGACCAGTCTGGGGTTATAGCACACAAAATAGACATGAAGTGTTAAAATGATGGGAAAATCAGGGAAAGAGAACGTTCGTGTAATTAAGTATGGAAATAAACTAAGAAAAAAAGTTAATTTTTCATTACATTTTATAAGGAATGAAAATTCAGTCTTTCCCCTTTCCGGGCGAATATTTCTCACTAATAAAACCTTTAAATTGCCAGCAAGTTTTCGTGTGTTTCCATGCAGAAATATTATTCGTCTTTAATTAGCAAAACGTCAATAGCCACGGGACGATCCAACGACACAGATCAATGGTCGCACACAGGGGGAAGCGATGATGGAAAAACAAAACAAAGACCAAACCGCACGTATGTACGAAAGATTTTTATTCAATTGCACTGTTCTTGATCACTTCCGATGATAACGCAAAAATTCGGCGAGTACATGTTTGCTGAAAACGCACTGATTCGCCCTACGGGTGTGCAAAGTTGCGTCCCTTCCTTTTAATGTGTTTTTTTTTATTGCTTATAGGAATGTTACTAGTGGACCTTGCATCCTCCAGCGTTTACTTCTTGTTTTATTAAAGAAAACCGTTTCCCAAACTATACGACCTTGATTTGTGAAATCACATCGTGGTTGGGGAGGGGGTCAGCCTTAGGTATTCTATAAAGGACGGTCTGCAAACCTACATTAGATAATTAGATAAATGCGTAACTTTGGGTGGTTCCTATGTAAAGAACGACTAAAAAATTGTACCAAGATTCGTTGCACTACTGCTATGAGAAATTGTTCAGGTGCATTATTTTAAATACATTCTTCCTATCATACTGTCTACGTTCACGTCGGATGTCCATTGAATGGAAATGTGTCGCAAACATGTATTTTGGATATTATATACTCATAACCATTATATACTCATAACATACATTAACCAGAATATTTAGATAAGTATGTTTCAGTTTGCACGAAGGTGGTATAATGATAGCGTGGAGCATACATGTGTGCCGAGAGTCTAGAGAATAGCTCCCCAAAATAACACTAATCGCCAGCGATCATCTGTGTCCGCCAAAGGAATCTAGTAACAGCCAGTGGATTCCAGTGGGCAACAATGCCCGACAGTTAAATACAGACAATTTTAGATCAAAACTATCCAACAGAGGTTACACTTATCATCATGACTATCATATATAAAGGCAAACGGTGCCAACCAGTAAATGCCAATACCCGCCAGTACCCGCCAGTAATCGCTTAAAACCAGCACTAATCGTCAGTATCCCCTAGTGTTGACAATGGCGGTCAGTGGTTTCCGCTTACTGTTACTTCCTTACAATGACTGACAGTGAAAGCCAGATGATTTAATTTTTGCCATGATCGCAATTGCTCGCTATTTAATAGGGCCAGCAATGTACCCCCACTATCAACCGTAATTTAATTTGTTTCCAAAAGGGGAGAGATTTATCGAATGTGTTCGAACGTTGTATCATATTTATTGAAGAAACGCCGGTACACGGGTTCTGCTAGTATAAACAAATTTTATAAAACCGACAATAGATTCTCGTGATTGCAATGTATTGTGGACTAAGTCACTGCACTTAGGCATGTAAAGCTTTCTCACGGTGCCGCGCGGTGAGTCCCGGACTAGAGCAACCCATCAATTGATTCGATTAAAAAACAGGCGTTTTCACCGATTTCGATGACAATAAAGATAGTGGAAGTGTGGCACATTCGTTGATTCTCATTAAATCCTAGGCAACGTCGTGTGACCCTTCTGGTACTACGTATGTTTATTTGTATTATTAAGACCACTATTCGAATCCTGGTTTTAATGTTGATGTATTGGTCGATGTAAGCTCGTACCTCCGTCATATTCATCTTTTTGAATATTAGGATCTTTGTATCAGTCACAATCGGGTAAAAAATGTTAACATGTTATGCTTAGTTCAGAAACCTACGACTTAAATGGATTTTTAGTAAACGCTTTTATTCGTTGCATCAACGTTATACGTTTTTTTTTCTTCTGTATAAATGAAAAGGGTTGAGTAGACTTTATTACGTTTTGATTGCGATTATAATAGTGAAGGTTCACGATTGAAACACCTGAATGAAGTGATATGGACGAAAGGTGAATTGTGGCGTTTATTTTCGTCGTCGACAAACGACTCTATTATTATGTTACAAACGAGTTGTATCAAAGGAGCCAACTCGTTTCACGACAATCCTAGGTTTATATATCCAGAGGAAGAAGGAACGATCTTTGTCATTGACAAAAGGCATGGCGGTTAAATAGACTTCTCCGATTACGATAGCCACGCCCACTTCTCATAGGCTACGATTACTATCGTTATGTATCGTATTACACGGCCTGCATAATCGTAATCGACCTTCGTCGGTTGTGAGCATGCGACCATATGCTTCTCTCAATTAGTAACGTCTCCCATTTAATACGAGACTTGGATCATTTTTGTTCTAAGAAGAAAAACAAAAAAAACGTTTGTTTTTATTTGTTTTGTTTATTTTTTTATTATTTTTTTTTTTTGTTTTGTTTTGCAGTCGGTGTCTTGTGGCTCGTATCCAGCATCCCTTCGGGATGTTAAAGCGGCACCCATCATTTCTTGATAGATGTTGGGACAGACGTCGAATGAAATTGAAGACGTTACAACGGCCAAGTATAAACTTCAAGTTAGAGATCATATGCCGTAAATCTCCAGAGGTCAACAGAACGTTATAAAGCATTTTTGAACTGTCGTAAAGTTTTTAGTAAATAGGAAACCGGACGACCTTCGTCGAGGAGGAGGTAAGTTCCCCGTAACGAAATAGGAAATGGTATTTTAGAAGTAATTTTTGCAGTTACACTATTGCCGAGTATTGTTTTTTTATTTATCAATGCTATTTCATTGTGACGTCTTGGGAATCAAATAATGTAAGTACCTTCCAGGTCACAACTAATTCTCATGAAACAAAAACTGATATTCTTCAGGTGCATCCATTTAATCTGCACGTTTTGCGCTGAAATTGGTATTTCTAGCATAAGCGCTTCAGCACAACTTTAATGCTATATATTATTTTATAATTATTATTAGGTCAAAGGATGAGTTTTCCGACAGAGAAAACATCATTAGGATTCAGAGAAAACACCACTAGGATTCAGAGAAAACATATAAAAATACTTTTACGATTTCATCAGAATTATTGGATGTAATCGAATCTTGGACCCTTATTATCCCTGATATTCATAAAGGATCTCCCTGATAAAATTGTTTTTAAGATGCGTATATATTTCTGATGAGAGAACGCTCTACGCAAACACAAGGGGGGGAAACTAACGAACATATATCTAAGGCAATAAATGAAAGATTAGAGGATGACCTCCAGCATGTAGTGGAATCGCGACGTAAATGAATGGTAACATTAAATACTGCCAAGACTAGGCTTCTTTAGAAACCTTCTCAACCACTGATTGACATGACTAATTAAATGCGACTTGAAAGCTGTATTCGTTCATAGTTCCCAGTTTAACATTCATATGCAGCAGAAATTGAAGCAAATGCATTGAAGACGCTGCTACAATGAAGTGTTCCCTCCCTCCCCCTCTCTCTCTCTCACTCACTCACTCACTCTCTCTGTCTTTGTCTGTCTCTGTCTCTGTCTGTCTGTCTGTCTGTCTGTGTCTGTCTGTCTGTCTGTCTGTCTGTCTGTCTCTCTCTCTCTCTCTCTCTCTCTCTCTCTCTCTCTCTCTCTCTCTCTCTACCGTGCAAGAAATTACTCACGTCTGCGACTATCTTTTTGTTATGTATTCGCTACGGCCGGTAATCCAATGTTCTTTTCAGCCTATATAATTTCTAAAGAATCTAAATTTGTCACCGTCTCGGTATATATACTTGGCAGCTGGATTAGAAAATATTTTGTTTATTTCCAATGACAATTTTTTCGATTTTAGTATGACGGTTGTGACATCGGTGGAGGCACGTGCCGGAGGTATTATGTTTGGCAGTGAAGAAAATGTGTCAGGTTGTTCTCGCTCTGTGACCGATTCTCTCTCTGTCTCTGTCTCTCTGTCTTTCTCTCTCTCTTTCTGTCTCTCTCTGCCTCTCTCTCTCCCTGTTGTTCGCTTTCTGTTGTCGATTTGGAATGTTTAAATTTCCCATTGTCTAATTATCTACTTCTTTAGCAGATATACCTCTTACATATTTCTCGTCAAAGTATGCATTTCAATAGCCACGCATTCCTCAAATGGAATAAATTTGTGTTCGCAACGCATCGAATGCCTCTCATTACAGAGTCATTCGCCAAATATTCAAACCTATATTTTTACAAAGTCGTTATTCGCAAACGCATGGCGTATTGTTGCTGCATTTCAACAGGTGCATCTACCATTAGTCTCTGGCTATACGACAGACTCTAAGGGAAAGTCTCTCATCTAGTAAATCCCGCATTATCAACCAAACTTCAATCCCTGTCTCATCGCCGAACTGTGACATCCTTGTGCCTATTTTACAAGTATTTAACGGAATGTGCTCTTCACGTATATACATGCGACTAATTCAACAAGCTGAAAACCCCAACACCAACACTGTAGAGACTCCTAGACGCCTGAAAAGTTTTCTGCTCTAACAGTTTCTTTCCTCGGACTTCTAGACTTTAGATACCCTCCCGGTTCCCTGTTTGTCTAATTGTCTTCACAATGCACAAGCTCGAGCGTACTGTTGGATAAAGGGTCTTGGGGATCCTGCACACACACACACACACACTTACACACACGCACACACACACAAGTTCCAGGTTAGCAGACCAGAAAGAAATACCATGTCAGACGTTGATACCTATATTGACTTCAAAGAACAAAGAAAATACCATGTCGAACTTGTACACATATATTGAACTGTGATGGAACAAAGAACGAGAAAAAGAAACGGATAGAGACGCGATCTTTACATCGTTAATTTGTTAACGCCCCTCCCCCAACCTCACCTTTTACCACCCTTGCTCGATACGCCCGACGACCACTGCAGGCAAAATAATAATTAAATAAAGACAGCCTTGTTATGAAACCGTCTCTGTGTTTGATTGTCAAACAGATGGAAGACGCTAAAGTGTATATATTCATTTAGCAGTACGCATCTTTGTAGAAGTGCAAAAAACATGATTATACATACGTGAGCGATAAACAGAGAAATCGTTACTATACTACAGACATCGCGCTACTCAACTCCCTTCATAGTGTCCCAGTAGATATGCGCCAATATGTAGGCCCTTACGTACAAGTGACAATATGATTGGGGGGGGGGTGAATAAGAAAAAATATTCGTGTTAATTCCTAATGTTATGAAGTAGGTCGAACACAAGAAAGTATTTGTTAATTATTCATCTGTCTGTCAATCTATGTATTTATGTGTGTGTGTTATCGATATATCTCTCGATCTAGTTCTCTATCTATTTCTGTATCTATCCATCTTGATCTATCTATCCATCTATCTATCTAACTGGCGAGATAAACAAGAAATGAGATATGAGGGTGTTTTGATAAAAGTTATCGTGTTGGTAACGTGGTTCTACTTAGCTGAGAAGAATAATTCAAGTTGGAAATTGGACGTAGAACATAACGGTTGGGTTTAACGGTTGTCTCTCCCCCTCCCCTGGTGAGGGAGATGACATGTCTCCAAATTAGAGATTAGAATTTACCACAAGCAAAAGAAACTCACTTTCCATTCATCTGCGTCGACAACTGGAAAATGAAATAAAACTAATATAAAACCAACCATCGACCGAGATCAATGACGCAGTTGAATAAGATATGTCGGATACATGACACACACATTAAGAAAATGTTAAGAAAACACACCCAAACTACAACAACATAACATATGGTTCAAACAGTGAAAAACCACTATAGACATTAGTAGTAATTACACGTACACACGGGGGAAGAAATGTTATGTAGTGGATCGAACACAGGAAAGTATTTGTTAGTTATTTATCTGTCTGGCGATCTATCTATTTATCTATGTGTATTATCGGTATATCTCTCGGTCTAGTTATCTATTTATTTCTGTATCTATCAATCTCGATCGATCTATCAATCTATCTAACTGGAGATGAATATGAAGAATGTTGATATAAGGCTGTCACAATATAACAAAGCTAGGTCACAGACAAGTTTGACGGAAGGATCTTATCAGCTGGTCGGATCTACGTGTGAGTCACGTGAATCAGGTTAGCTGGAGATCTGAAGGAGTTGGAATTTGGACGTTGAGCAGAGTGGACGGTTTAACTCTTCGTCGTCCCCTTCATCGAGGAAGGGAGCTGACGTGCCTTGAAATGGAGACCTAGATTTAAACACTCAAGCAAAGATATTCAATTTCCATTCTTCTGTGATTGACACCAGGAAAGTGATTAAAAACTATATAAAACCAACCAGGTTCTCGGAAGTGAATGGATATTCGTTCAAACCGGTTATAGCCTCCTTTCCAAGAAGAATATGAATTCCAGGTGAACAATATCAGCAACGCATGAACAAAAGGTATGTCCAAAATACATGTATCACACACACACACACACACACACACACACACACACACACACACACACATTTAGATTCCCATAGCATTAGAACATAAATAGGCCACAACAACATAACTTAGGGTTCAGATAGTGCAGAACCACCATAGACATTTAGTGACATGTATACACATAATGATGAACCCTTCGTCACAAGAACATACCTTCTGTATTAGTGATATCATTCATTATTACACAACAGACTCCTTGTTGGTACACCCTATTACACAACACTAATAGTCATCAACTTTCAACATTTCCCCACTGAAGCTGACAACGTTTTTTCTTTATGTCGATCAATTATGTTTGCATTTCACACACGAGATGACGGATGAGAATAAGTGTCTAAATGTGGCAAATGACGAACCACGCAGGAGATACACATAAATGGCCTAAAAATCGATTCTTGAGCTAATATTCACCCATCTGTCCTACCGTACTTTAGACGGTCATAACCAATTGAATAGCTGTTCATTTTTATAACACATTTTTCTCATATTAATCAATACGCGATTAAAAGTTAGGACCGGCTTTGATTCTACATAATTGATTCCGACTTGATCGAAGCGAATGATTGAGCGGATGATATTCGCGTCTTTTTATTCGGGTAAATAAATTTAATCATACTCTAGAGAAGCCTGGACACCGAATCAAATAGGTATTAATTGTTTATATATATATATATATATATATATATATATATATATATATATATATATATATATATATATATATATATATATATATACGGCTGTTTCAAGAGAAAAAAGTTGTTGAATGACTTTGACGCGTTGTTGGACGCTGCTGAGATACGAGTGTACAAATTTAATATCATATCGTGTAACTGGCTCGGGGAAGGGGAAAAGGGAAACCTCTCAGATCTCTTTTCGTGAAGCAATATACGTTTTATTAGCTCGCTAGCAACACAACCACTTGAGTTCAACTTGAGCCGAGACCCGCTGACATCATTTTCGTCTAAAAACATCTTACGCCGGCTTATAATATAGCTGTTCAAAATATGTCGGGCGAGATTCTCTTTTATGTCGCCGTCTTAGGTATTATTATTATTATTATTATTATTATTATTATTATTATTATTGTTGTTGTTGTTGTTGTTGTTGTTGTTGTTATTATTATTATTATTATCATTCATTTATTTATTTATTTATTTTCATTTATTTTTCGTTTTTTTTTTATATATATTATTTTTTCCCCCATTTTTTTTTTGGGGGGGGATTAATCTCTGCGAACTTATAATGGCGGCTGAATTAATTTTCAACCGTTTCGTCCTCGTTTTCCAAAGCGAATTCTTCGGCGCGATATTTCCGCCGCGCATTATCACATTTTAATTAACATTATGTTTAAAGCAAGTCAATTCAGGAAACATTGAACCGGAAGTAATTATCTTACTTCACGATACTGAGATGAGATGGAAAATTCTTTGAATGCTCCTTTTGCAAAATGGTGTTCCGTGAATAAAATTAATGATTTACCGGTTGTTTTCAATCTTCTACAAAATATTTGATAAACTAGCAGGTATACTCGGCATCAAAAGGGACACAGACTTTTGTAATTTATTTTAACGCATCAGGTAATATTTTCAATTTGTTAGTAATTTTCTATTACTATTATTACTACTATTATTGCTACCGACTGGCATGTTGAAACTTTTCGTTACCTGTATTGGTACTGGAACAATTGGTTGAGATGAGCGAAATTGAGTGGTTAGTTGATTGGTTGTTTTTTTGTTTTTTTTACGGCGTATCAACCCTTTTCAGGTTATTTAATGCCGAATCCAGTTATTTTGAAGAATTTTTGTTTTAATAGAATATATATATATATATATATATATATATATATATATATATATATATATATATATCAAATCGGTTTCTATTTAACCCATAGTTGGGACCCTAACACGTACTACCACTCCAGGTCAGAGTGGACCTGGGAGCAATGGAATTAAAGAGTGGCTCCACACTCGCAAAAAGCTCGCAATCTGAGGCATCACCATCGGATATAATTTAAGGTCATATCCAGGACCGAAATTGAGTGGAAATCGGTGGTATTTTTATAGTAGGCTTGACACTGCTGTTGGTACAAAGCTTTGACTAAATCTTATTAGTTTAGTTGAGTGACGACATGCGCAGGAAAAAAAAGAAAGTCTGATGATTTCTGTCATATCTGTTTAGATGTAGATGGAGATGGCTTTTCTTCTCTTCTGATGACAAGCATTTAGCCTCGAAATGCCTTGGCCAAAAAGGATTTTTCTTAATTTTCCCCTTCACTTTTCCTTATCAATCTGATGATATAATAAAGTTATATATAACTTTTATTCCTCATCTTTCATTTTAATTATATATATATATATATATATATATATATATATATATATATATATATATATATATATATGAGCGTGTGTGGGGGGGCCGGGATTGTCCGGTATTAAGCGTAACGATAAATTCCTTTTAAAAAAGTAAAAAAAAAAGGAAACCGGGCAGTAACTGGAACATAAACATGCGAGTATTATGCTTTTACCCAATCTGTTCACTTCAGTGAAAAAAAAAATATATATATATTCGAGCTGAGATGGAAACCTGAACCCAGTGAGTCAAGTACGATAAACATTAGATCAGTTTAACACGGTATTTATAATGTGTGTTCGAACCTAAATATTTATAAGATAATTAATCGGCCATGTGAACGATTCACGCATGCGCATTCGTGAAAAAATTAGCAAACATAAAAATCAGATAACTTTCACGCACCAATTTTTCAATTTTGCCACCTTAGCAGCCTATTTTTCCGGATAAAACACATTTAAAATTTCAAGTCTGTAGATCAAAAATTCGCTGTGTTTATAGGTTTAAAAATGTCCTCACACATATTCTCTCTCACACACACACACACACACATACATATATAAATATATATATATACATATATATATATATACATATAAATGGGAAAGTGTGTGAGGACATTTTTCAACCTATAAACTAAACGATTTTTTATCTACAGACTTGAAATTTTGTATATATGGTATTCAGACATGTGGAAACATTTTAATAAGCCTGACGAATTCTCAAGAGAATGAAACGCGGAATATTCTGTGTAGGTTAATTGCCATATATATATATATATATATTATAACTTACTACTATATATATATATATATATATATATATATATAATATACATATGAATATGTGTGTGTATGTGCGCGTGTGTGTGTGTGTGTGTGTGTGTGTGTGTGTGTGTGTGTGGTCACAAATAGGCTCCTATATGGTTGACTATTAAAAAAAAACTGATTACATGTAATGATAGAAAATGTATCGAGACACAGGGATGGGTATGCTTGATCTGGCAGAAAGGTGATTCATTAAAATTGTGGGGTCTGTGTTCGCGCCGTATCCACAAAGTATGGAAATAAAAAATTTAAAAATTAAAAAAAAAAAAACGTTTCCAAGTGTTTTTGATATAGATGTACATAATAATACTTTGATAAGTATGTTTTAACTTAAATAGGGATGGTATAATAAAATTGTGGGGTCTTCGTTCGCGCCTGGCCTCCATAGAATGGAAATAAGCACAAACTTTAATAAAGACTTTTCATTCCTATCTCTGTAAGTATACTTTGATAATTATGTTTCAGTTTGAAGAAATATGGTATAATAAAACCATGGGGTGTTCGTTCGCACCTGACCTTCATAGAATGGAAATATGTAACACAGTTTTACAAGTTTTTTTTTAATATAGATCCACAGAATATTGTGATAAGTGTTTCAGTGTGAACAGGTATGATATAACAAATTATGCGGTTTATCTATTTTATTTTCACTTTCATCATATTTTGCTTTGGTTTTGACACCCCCAAATTCAACCCAAATTTACAACCCTTCCTTTTCATAATCTATCATACTTTCATAAATCAGAGTTCATTTTCTGTAAGCTGTTTTTAATCCAGTCAACGACGGGTACTTTTGCTAGTATATATATATATATATATATATATATATATATATATATATATATATATATATATATATATATATATGCGCGGCTTTATTGCTGGTGAAAAATCATTCATTTCGTATGAATCAATAATTATTGTTGGCATTCGTTTCCTTTGATATTTTTCTATTAAGAATTCTTTCTAGAT
The DNA here is from genome assembly GCF_053919585.1 of Euprymna scolopes. Lineage (NCBI taxonomy): Eukaryota > Metazoa > Mollusca > Cephalopoda > Sepiida > Sepiolidae > Euprymna > Euprymna scolopes. Next base: position 162,608,808 of record NC_136482.1, on the reverse strand, counting down.
AGACATCAGGTATTATGGGAAGGATCACGTGAAGGTTGCCAACTTCTCTAATGAAAGTGTCTCTGTAAGCGTCCTAGATTCGAACTTGGCAATCTATGTTGTCAGTCCGTCTCGTTAACAACTGAGCCACCGCCACCTGCCTGCATTTACGGGTAGGGAAGTTTAATAAACTGACTTTCTTCTCGAAATAGTTAGTAATTCCTGGGAGGATGCGCTTTCTGTGACGTAACTGGATAATAGCTTATTCATTTGAAGAAGCGGCTCATCGTTCAAAACAGCTCCTAGGTTACCAGAATGATGTCAATTCTAACCTCGGCTTATATAATAGCCATTTAATACTTTATAAATTGAAAGCTCCTCCACCTACAGTTTTTTCCCCCCATAAACAAAAGGAGGGTGGACTTGTAAATTCACCCTCATCCGTTCGTCTGTCCGCACTTTTCTCAATAGCTACGCCTTGAAATATTTTGAAATTTTGCAAAGACATTTAACATGATATGAGTAAAAAAGTAACAGAACGGATTTTCCGGTAAAACTCCGGTTGCCCCCATCCCCTAGGGGTGCTTTTCGGTTTAAAATGGCTAAAAAATGATACTTTTGTGCTTATTAAAAAAAAAGTGATGCCTTGGATTTTTATAAAACTTTCTGAAAAGTTGTAACTAACTGATTTTTATATAATTTTGTTTGTCTATACTTCGCGATAACTCTTGGGTGTGCACCAGGGGCTCTTTTAGGGCTAATAAAAGCACTCCAATATTGGGACTATTTTACTATGTTTGTCCAAAATTTTTTGTGTATGTCTATTAAGCAGTTTTGCATAGTGCTGTACTCAAATTTAAATATGTTAAGGCCTTGTGAACTTTGGGGGACTAAATGGAGGGGGGGAGCGGAGATAGTCATTTCTTTCTTTTTCTTTTTTTTTTTCATGGTGCAGAATTCAAATTTGCATATGTTAAGGACTAAAACTGCACCGTTTGTTAATTTTCACCAGGATTTGACGTCCTCTGGGGATTAGGGGGTTAAATGGGGCGGGGCAAATGCTGAACTTAGTCATGCTTTTATGCCTTGGTCATTGTGCACTAACTGGGGACCATGCATGCTTAACTTGTTTTTTTTTTTGTTTTTTGTTTTCAATTTTATTGTTTTTTTGTTTTTTTTTTGGCTGGGGATGAGGTATTCTGCCAGATATCAAAGCGCTATCTTATACATTCCAACCGGGAGATCTTTTTAAGTTTCTAACCGTCTCTTTAAGAGCAACTGTTTGTTGTATCTCTTTTGCACTTGTTTCACCGGATATATTTGCCGGTTGGTTTTTGAATTTTTTTTTTCATAAGTTAAGTTGTTCTCTAATTACTGAAATGATGGCAATCATCCTTGTATTCCTGTTTCTTTTAATCTTGTAAATAAGTGCTCGGTGTTTCTATTATCTTTGTTCTCTCAACTCTGTTTACTCCTAAATCATTGAGGACACTAACTTCGACGCTTCTTTATTATTGGGACTAGATTTTGTAGTCGATAAATGGAGTTTTCAGATAAAAAAAAAAGGTTTTAACTGATTTATTTGTCAATTCTAATAAACTAGCCTGGGTGGCCGGCGTTGCCCGGGTGTTTAGAAGTGTGTGTTAAGCAAAAAAAAAAAGTGGTAGTAGGCAAAAAGGCTCAAACCCGTACCGTAAAAGAGGAAAAAAGTAAAAAAAAAAAAAAAAAACGTGACGCGTCAGCTGTTGCGCCCATCGCCAAACCGAAAGTGATGTAGGTTTAAATTAAGGCTAGACAATCGAAAAGAGGCGATGACTTTCGAAAGTATCCGCGAAAAAAAGCGACCCATGCCTGTAGAAAAGTGCCTAGTTGAGGGTGAAGGAATTAATCTTTTTGGCCAATTTTTCGATATTTGTCGTCCGAAAGGTAGGGCTTCAAAACAATACCAGTCTCGTGAAAATCCGTCGCCTCTGTCAAAATTTTTAGGCAGGCATGCGTACATGCATACATTACTACAGACAGGTGAGATTTATATTATAGAAGATTGCAATTACCATCGAAGCTTCCAAATAATGCAGTCGAAATTACCTGAATATTACTGAATAATTAAAAACATAACTTTAATCCTTATAGCAGGTGAAAAATTGTCGACATTTTTTTTAATCGAAACGATAAATTTACTCCATTCCAACTCCACTGTGTTTTACGATCATTTTCTTCAACTTCTCTGCTTTATTTTCTTTAATATATACTTTTCTACCTTATCGATTTTCGTAATTTTTGGATATAATCATCTGTAAAAGGCAAGGAATACGTATATACCATTGTTTTCACGTGAAATTCAGTATTACGATTTCCTAAATTGCGTCCCAATAGTGTAGAAGCGGCCTAAAGTCTACTAAGGTTGTTTCTTTCTTCTTGTCCTATATGACTAAACCAGGTTTAATAGCTCCGTTTTCTAAGTTAATATGGTTACTGAAGCTGCATCCAAGTATGGAGGTAATACATTTTTAAATCATAGTAGGAACTCATTGGCCCGCCGTAGACGAGTAACTCAACTACTATTTAAATACATAATTTTGTGAATATAAAGGTAACAGCAGCATTGATAACTTCACACAACATTTCATCTAAAAATCAGGCCAGCGATAACGTAGAGAGACGATAACTTACCTACGGTTACTTATTCCTGGTGGTCTCATATCGACATTTGAGCTTTCTCTGACTTTCTGATAAGAACGAGCGAGTCAGATGAAACGGTCGCTCGTATCTAACGACCCATACCAACTCTAAATCCCAAGCTGTTCATTCGCTTGTATATTTCGTTCATTTGTTTAGATATACATCTGATACAACACATTCGATAAATAAGTAATTCGCGAAGCGTGTAAGATAGATGAATATTTCATTGGGAAATCTACATATTCTTCGATTGAATTAGAATGACTGAAATCTGATAGGGGCCTGCATGAAATCCATTTCGCTGCATTCTACGATACAAAACATGCGAATCGATTAAGGGAACTTGTCACCGTATTGATTTTCCCCTTCTTTCTTCTAGCAACAAGGAATTTAAGAAATCTGTTACGATTTGAAAGTTAGGCACAAGAGCAATAAATCAGTTTAGCCCGTATTTTAATAAGCTATCACGATTTGAAAGTTTGGCACAAGAGCTATAAATGACTTCGCTCCTTATTTCAATAAAGCATCAATAAAATAAATATTGCCATCTTAAATACTAAATATAGGGAGTTTCTAACTAGTGTTATATCCTTGGCTAAATATTCACAGATAACATGAATTGGGACAAATAAATAAAAGACGTTGTCTAGGCTGCTGCAAATAATATAGGCCCCCTATACCGCGTTAGAAATATATTCACACCTGAGAGTAACTTTTTTTTTTACTTTTTTTTTTTACACAGTGATCACCACTTATCAAGGCCCGGAAGCCACTCAGGGATAAGGGTTATTGCAAGTACATTACGTTAGTGTGGAGATTTGATGAAGTGTTTACTTAAGGGGCCGGTTCATTAGGAATTTGTTAAAGTTGGACTTGAACACATCCAACTTGTAGTCCGGTGGGAAGCAGGCAGACGGAACAGAGTTCCCCAGGCGTGCAGTTCTAAGAAAGAAGCTTTGTTCATGGAATCCGCGTTTTGATTTAGGCACAGATATAGAGTGGGAGAAATTTTTCACAGTGGATTCAGTTTATACACTTACAGATCACCGTTCGCCCATGCATGGAATATAGTTCTCACGTAACAATAGGGAGATAATTTTCGGTTTCGATTTAAAAAGATTGCGACAATTTTGGACCTGCTAATACAATTAAAGTTGTTTTTTTTAATAATTCAATAATATTCAGGTAATTTCAACTGCATAATTTGGAAGCTACCATTGTAACTTATTAGAATTGAAAAAAAAAGTCAGTTGAAACCATTGTTTTTTTTTTCATCTGAAAACTCCATTTATCGACTACAAAATCTCGTTCTAATGATGTAGAAGCGCAGAAGTATCCTGTGTATCAACCCCTAGTATCTCTTTATTGGTTATCGTACAAAAAAGGGTTACCATTGTGAGGTATCCTGTACTGTCAGCAAAGCCTCAAAAACTGTCCCATCGCTGCAATGTTGCATCTCTACGCGTGTTTTTAAACTACTTTAATGGAATGTGTTCCGACGAACTCGTAGCACTTGTGCCTGCCTAACTAACAAGCAGCAAAATTCGATCCCTTTCCTGTAGATTTGTCAAGTTTGTGCAAAGAAATTGAGCTCCCTCTACCGGACTAGAACACTTATCTGAGCTGCTAATATCTTAGATCTCTATAAAACCACAATTTGTCCCTGCATAAAGTATGGTCGTTACATCCCGACTGATGCGCTTACCGCAAAAAAGAGTCTTAAACCTAATAGGTCCCACATTGTCTATCAAGGCTTACATTTTCACCCCAAACAAGGCACATTGCCACTTTGGTGTAGGGGGTTACTATCAGGGACATAAAACTACAGGGGTACTATGTAGGGAGTTGGGCAGCAAGATGTCGATTCACTGTACACGTGAACTTCTGCATATCAGTACAGTTGGGGAAGCAGGAACCTGGAAGGGAATTCCAAAGTTTAGGTGTTCTGGCGAAAAAAACTACTGGAGTAAAAGGCTCTCTAACGTCTAGGGATCTCCACAGTGAAGGGGTGGGATTTAGCTGCTTGTTGGGTTTGTCGGGGGTATTTACGTTGAGGGGGTACAGGTGCTTTCAGTTCGTCAAAGCATCCACCGTTAAAGTAATTGTAGAACAGGAAGAGGAATGCTACATTTCGTCGATGGGACAGAGGCTGAAGCTTAGATGACAGTTCATGACTTATCAGGTTTGCGACTCTCTTTTGAACCTTGTCTAGGAGCGACAGACTAGTAACCACTTCCACAGAATGTGCTCTCATTAATTCGCCGCACTTATACCCGATGTACAAGTCAAATACCAACCTTTCTGTCACTGTAGATTCTCGCGTCTCCAGATAGTTGAAACCTTTTTTAACTCTTATAATTTCTTCCCTTGAACCGCTTACTTTTGGAATTCTTTCCTTGTTCGCTGTTTCTTTACAGAACAAACAGAGAGTTATTTACATGTAATACATAAAAAAAAAAATATTGCTACATAACTCCCCTCTTAGGATGGTCCCAAATCATTGTAGCCCTTGTGTTCCAGTTACTATATGTCTGATTTGGAGTGAACACAACTAAAAGAATATTATTAAAATAAGAAAATCAAAAAACTATTGAAACTCATTAAATATTCTTCTACTTTTCTATGGATATCGGCCCAGACACTGTATGAAGCTACTTGATGTAAGAACCCAAAAGAAATAAACTACTACTTTAATAGTTAAAAATTTGCTAACGATAATTGATAGATGGAATAGATCCTCGCCCAGAAAACAGCAATTCTTTCTTATCTGTCAGAAGCATCGCTCATGGAATCTAGGGACGAAAGAACAAAATAAGGAGAAGGAGAGTTATGCGGCAACCGGAATTAAACCCAATATCCACTTTCTGCTTTCCTTAAATTATAACATGGGTTCGAGTTAGTCAGAAACCTTGAGACTCTAACCGGAAATAAATATCCGATCATATTGTCTCTGTTCTTCTACCTTACATCTGCATAATGTTCATCTTTTTCAACGGAAATTGATCCGTTTTGAACATATAATCTTTACCTGGACTTTTAAGGGATTCACGAAAATATTTGACCAACATGTTCACTCTTCAAATATTATCAGTCGTGCAGATGCTGTCGCTGAAGGGTTACAGAATTAAGTCCATTACTATTTATCACGACTGAGAATTGATTTAAGGAGGTGAGTCGGTTAGTGAGTTTACGCATATATGCATGTAACTGAGAACAAGGCCGCGAATTAGCAGCAATGCATCATTCACCAACTTCCTGTTTGTTCGAATACTTTCATCGCTTTCTGAATTATGACATGTCCGCTTACATGGTTTCATAATATTAAGTTTACTTCTATTTAAAAGCTAATTCCTGATAGCCGAGTGGAATAATACTAGTCTGAACAGCAAAGGTTGATATTGTTAGGTCGATTCGTCTTCCGCGACCAGAAGTGATTATCATTTCTTGCACTGACTATTGCCTAAGCATAAAACACTCATGTGTGCACGTATAAAAATTTATTAATATCTATTGAAAATTATGATAGGTATATATATATATATATATATATATATATATATATATATGTATATATATATAGATAGCTGAATCCACTGTGAAAAATTTCCCCCACTCTATATCTGTTCCTAAATCAAAACGTGGATTCCATGAACAAAGCTTCTTTCTTAGAACTGCACGCCTGTGGAACTCTGTTCCGTCTGCCTGCTTCCCACCTGACTACAACTTAGATGTCTTCAAGTCCAACGTTAACAAATTCCTAATAAACCGCCCCCTTAAGTAAACACTTCATCAAATCTTACCACTAACGTACTGTACTTGCAATAACCCTTATCCCTGAGTGGCTTCCGGGCCTTGATAAGTGGTGACCACCGTGTAAAATATAAATATACATACATATATATATATATATATATATATATATATATATATATAGAGAGAGAGAGAGAGAGAGAGAGAGAGAGATATATATTGTGTACAAAAAGTTGTTAGTTGAGACAGATCATTGGTACCGTCGGTTTCAAGCCCGATAATAAGGCCCGTTTAAGGTATCCTTATCAAGCTCTCTTCAGCCAATATTCGTCCGACGAATATTGGCTGAAGAGAGCTTGATAAGGATACCTTAAACGGGCCTTATTATCGGGCTTGAAACCGACGGTACCAATGATCTGTCTCAACTAACAACTTTCTGTACACAAAATTAAATACGCTCTTACAATTTGGATTTTCCTTTTAATTGAGCACTCTGCTGGAATCCTTTTTCCCAAAAAAACTAATCATATATATATATATATATATATATATATATATATATATATATAAGGTCCGTATATCAATTTTGATGAATACCACGAAACATCGCTGATGATGCTGTGACTTGTGTGAAACATTTTTGTCGCAAGAGTTGCGCAATCTCGAACTACACCTTTCAGGAGTCGATATTGTTAAATACCAGTGACAACTAGAAATTTCAGGACGACTGGAAACAATGTCTAAGGAAATATAGCGCCTGCTATTCTCAAATTGTCACCCATCTGGTATCGCCAGGCTCATCGTTGCTTAAATTTACATGGTTGCTCTCGTTGAAATATATGCGTAAATAACACAGGGATTTGAAAAAAATATTCTTTAAAATGTGAAATGGAAACTATATAAACTTGCATATAAAGTATATTGCGTCACAAGAGAAACCATGCTTTGTTTGGAAACATATTTGTATTCAACATGTTCAGAACAGTCACCAGTCAGTGTGTATCTTCGTGAATAGAGAAACTCCTGTCTGTTCTTTTCAACGACTTGCAACATGTACTGGTTTTAATCCTCTTGGCAGGTAATTGATGAGTTGAAATATTGGATAAGGGGCAGTCTACGTTCTGCTGCATCATTGACCACCGCGAGTAACACCACTAGCATACTCCCGTTTAGATTCCCATGTTGCTGGATGAAATTTCAGAAATTATTTTGATATCCAAGTGCAGCAAAGAACTTCTTTGTGTTGCATGTGACAGATTTCTGAAGATCCAGTTTCAAGTTCGATTCAGTGACTATTTTTTTTTTCTAATCAGTTTCGCACCCATCAACTGCTTTGTTTCATCATTCCTTTGATCGTCAAAGAATGCTAAACTAACAAATTTTTCATTAGGATATCATAAATGACGTGTAAACACTTTAAGTTCTGCATCCGAAACAATCTTGTTGATGACTTGGTAGTCTTGTAGCTTTTGTAATAAGAGAAAATCATTTCGTCGAGCACAAGCTACAGAAGACCGAGTAATCCAGGCCTGAAAATATACTTTGACAACAAACAAACTGAACTTCTGTAACCCATGTTATTCTTTTTTAGACAACCTGAATTGAGATCGAAGTAAGTATATCTTTAGACAGTAGATGACTTTTCCCATCCACTTAGCTCGATGATAAGCACCTTGCTTTTATATATCCAAACTTGACAGTGGCTGATGTACAAGGTTTAATAGGGCCAACTGTAGAAATTCTTTGTACTCATTGGTTGGCTGGTAAATATGAAGCTGTGTGTGAACAAATGCAATAAGTTTTTTTTTCAGATACTGAAAAGAATGCATCACTTTTTCTCCAGTATTTAACAGAACTAATGGTGCCCTGTGGCACTATATCTAAGTGCCATGGTTTCTAACATACTCTACAGCATAGCCGAGTGGTGATTTGGCCATGAGCGTAGAGATACAAAGAAATGAAATACCAGAATATTCCCTTTCTAGATCGCCCTCTTTTCTGTCCGGAACGTCATGAGGTGAGCACGCACATTTCTATCTCTCCGTAAATGGCGGAGGGAGCACCCCCCTCAACATTAGTTAGGGTTAGCTAGTTAGTTTTGAAAAGCCTATTGCCTAGGTTTAATTGTAAAAAAATCATTATAATTTGTACATTGGAAAATATTGTAATATATTTATGTATAGAAATAAAATAGTTAAGATGTCTCATAAATATTACGATTGTGTAGTGCTGTGTGTTTTATTGAGTCTGCCATGGATGCTTCCATCAAACAGCAAAGTGGTCCGGAGGACGAAGAAAAAAAATTCCAACCAGAATACCACCAGGGTGAAGAGGTCATCTTGAGAAAGTAAAGGAGCCACGCCCACATCCAACATGTCAGGTATGATTTTCTTCTTGTTACACAGACCTTAATGACTGGCCCATCTTTATATCTTCATGAGACCACTTCTAAGACAATTAGTGTAACATATGAAGCCGGTCACACCCCAGTGACCGGCTGATCGTGTTACAGCCCCAACCTTGTGAAAATTTATGAAAAAGATTTATTCGTGGTCCGCTTATTATACGTCCATAAAAACTTCAAGTGCCTTTGCAACTATCAGTTCATGAATATGATGACGGCAATGTAATCCGAGAAGTTGACGTCCTAGTTTCTGTCCAAAAATTCACATGCACCAGAATTCTTGCCCGTATTTCTAGCGTGACTCGTTCTGTTACGTTATATTGATTAAGAACACAGAAAACAGCATCTGATTGGTCTTCACCAGTTCCACTTGTCAATTAAGAAACACACAGTATTTCCATAATCCAGTCCCCTGATTAAGTTACTGCCAGTCTGCTAACTTTCTCAGTTCTGTGCTGGAAGAAGTTTACCATCCCAATGGACAGTTAGAGTAACTATAGGCAAAAAGCTTATTTTTATTACGCGGGCTGCCATTTCGCGGTGATTTCGTCGAGCTTGTCTTGTAGATTATTTTTTCAGAACTACCTCTTTCGGATTATGACCAAATACTTTTGTAGCAGATGCTAGGATATATGTTGCATTTTGGTCACTTACTTTTTGTTCTGTCAAAGCAGGTTTGGGTGTCGTGACATTCATTTCTCTTTGACGTTTTCTGCTTAAGGAGTGACTGGAACATTGTACAGATGGATCTAATCTTTGCGCATCATCTGAACTGGAATGACTTCCATCAGTGTATCCCACCATGCTGAATGTATTTAAATAACTGTTTCTTTATACGTATTATTATTCATCGAACTACTGTACTCATCTTGAGTGTGATTTTCACAACACTTAGGTCGATGTAACCTCCGACCTTCTTTAGTTGTATCTTGTGGAACTCGGGAATGTTTCTGTCGAACTCGGGAATTTGAACGGAATTTCGACGGAACCCTTTATTTACTTCACGGAGGTAACTTGCTCTTGTTCCGTCAGCCATAACTTGATAGAGGTCCTAAGTAATAAGTATAGAGATAAATATGCATTAATATACAGTAATAATCAGTAATAAATACTGATATTTACAACTAGAGATAAAAATATGTTTAAGGCTCCTAAAATTCGTACTAGAGTTGTCCGCAAGGACCCGTGGCGCAGTGGTTAGAGTACTTGTAAAAGTGATATTCTCCTGAAGGTTGAAGGTTCAATCCTCAGTGTGGCGACCGAAAAATACATTTGCGAATTACTTAGGACCTTTGTCCAGTCATGGCTGACGGTACAAGAAGTAAATAAAGGATTCCGCTCGAAATTCCGTCAAAGTTCGACAGAAACATTCCCGAGTTCGACAAGATACATCTGAAGAAGGTCGGAGGTTACATCGACCGAAATGATGCGAAAATCACACTCAAGATACGTACAACCTATCCTCATCTCAAAAATTCAGAAACGTCAACTCTTTCTTTGTTTCTCTACCTGCATTTGCATTTCTGCAAGATGTTTTCTCTCCAGACGTTTACATTCGACCTTGTGTAACTTTCAATCCATAGGACTCATGCAACCCATTCTGCCTTTCTCTTCATCAATCTTGATCATACTCATGGCATCATCAAGTCATCCAGTAAATTTGCAAAATCAGCTTATTTCTTTTAGAGTTCTGAGTATTTGTCTTCCTGGAACGTTCCATTTATTATGCAAGTCTTTCAGTTTGATAATGATGTTGTAGTCATGTCGTGTTGATATTCGGGCTTTAGCTAAGAAGTTCAGCAAATCAGATGTTGTAGTATAAGCACTGTTTTGTATTAAGAGTTTCTGATTTTTCTGAAAATCGAAAAATCTTGCGAGAACATGGCGCTTATTAGATAAGTTACTTTCCGTTATGCATGCGGATGATGAAGAAATGAACCGTGTTCGTAAGACGCATGATGTTAACGATTGAAAAAAAAAATGAAAAAAAAAAAAAATTTTTATAGTAACCAAAAATGGAAAGGACATACACAATAAGGTGACACTTATTTTCTAAGTTATGAAATTTCTAATTATCGTCTCAGTAAAGTATCAGATATACTTAAAAAATAATTCATATAAAATTTTAATAGAATTAGATAAGATTAAAAGATAGCTGAAAAAGTTAAACTTAGGGTTTCAAATCACATTTTGACTATTGTGATTCCGTCGGGTTAGTGTCAGTTATATATGTCTTCTTGCTGCCCAAAATTCAAATGTTGGAGTTATTGAACAAATATAAAACATTGAGATGAAATTACAGAAGATCATATACTTATTACCTATATTAATAGACACAAAAATAGAGGGTAAGACTAGTAATATTATACAACATATACAGGGTGACCCCCCCCCAAAAAAAGCAATAGCAAAATGGAGGCCATCTAGAACATATGCTATAGAACGGAGAAAAAAAGGCCAAAGACCCTAGTGTTTTGATGTGATGTTTTGAATATAATAAACTAGTTATGACTAAAGTTTCATTTCATTCGGGCAAAACACTAAGAAACTGGGGCCTAATTAAAGTTGGGCCCGTTTTTTTGGGTCATCCTGTATATATTTTTATATATATATATATATATATATATATATATATATATATATATAATGTACATTTCATTGGCACCCTAATATATATATATATGTGTGTGTGTGTGTGTGTGTGTGTGTGTGTGTGTGTGTGTGTGTGTGTGTGTGTGGGCGGGGGTCTATGGTGGGGAGGGGGCAAACGGAGCCAAGAAACAAATTTCCAGTTGTTCCAATGTCCCTATTTACAATGCCTCCCCACGGGATAGAGTTAGACAGCAGGGTCGTTTTTTAACGTGGAGAAAAGGAACAAAAATAAAAATTGTCTCAGTCGTGAATGATTTCTCCCCCACTGACAGAAAACAAGAAATTAAAGTGCAGCATCTGAAGAACAGATACTACACTTTGATTTTGCCCCGAATTCGCTACATATGATCAACGTCAAAAAATAAAATATTTAATATAAAAAACATCATTTATTTGCTTCATAAAACCTCATGGGCTGTAAATTGCTATTCTAGGAGCATGCGTGAAATAATATATCTGTTAACATAATATATATACACCAGTCGATAGATTTGAACCTGGCGACAGAAGCAATGCCTGGCCCCATTAGCAAGGACCATATCCATTCGGCTATCATTAACCGCGAGAGATGTTGTTGAACGTCAGTCGGGGTGATCTAGTCATTATATGATGATCTGCGCATAAGAGATAAATTGACCGACTTTTAATTCTACTGAAAGTGCTCAACGATAAGAAACGAGTTTCTTAAAGTTGCTGATATATATATATATATATATATATATATATACATACACACACACACACACACACACACACACACATATATATATATATATATATATATAATATTAATAATGCCTCAGTTTTACAGACATTTGTTTTTAAATTTCTTAAATGACGACTTTTATCGACTTTTTTTTTAATAGCATTTGCGGATGGGTATACTGACATTTGTTTTAATTTCTTTTTAAATGACTTTTTATCGACTTCCTTTTTTTTAATAGCATTTGCGGATGGGTAAAAAACGAAAAAAAAAAACTAAACCATTTACTGATAATTCTCACTTTTACAAATATTTTTAACAAATAAATTTTATCAAAGTCAAGATACCGAGAAACTGTCAGTAAATGGCTTAGTTATTTTTTTCGTTATTTACCTATCCGCAAATGCTATTAAAATAAAAGTCATTTAAAAAGAAATTAAAAAAACAAATGTCAGCATACCCATCCGCAAATGCTATTAAAAATAAAGTCGATAAAAGTCGCCATTTAAAAAGAAATTTAAAAACAAATGTCTGTAAAAGTGAGGCATTATTAATAAATGTTTAGTAATTTTTCTTTTAATATTTATAAAGAGTAAAACCTTTTTCAAAATAAATGTGACAAATAATCGTTTAGTTACTTCGACAACGTCAGTAAATAAAAAAGTCTTACGTGCGCTTGCGTCAGAAAGGGAGCGATGCAACACGTGTTTTTTTATGCTGGTTGCCATGGAACTCAACGCCCAAGGAGTGCTAAATTCTGTTTTCCAAAATAAACGTTTACTACCAACTTTCTTAAAAAATAAAAAGTGCAAGTTTTCCTGAATAAAAAACCTTTCACCTAACAATTTATGGCAAAAATAGCGACCCATAAAAATCTGGGGTGCTTCTACACTTTATTGCCGAAATTGGAGACGCCATTTTTTTTCACCCACTTGCTATCCAAATCTAGGGGAGACATCATTGCTTCCGGAAAGGGAAAGAATAAATTACACCTATACAACCCTATCCCAAACATACTGGCAATAATTTAGTTTCGTCCTTCCTTTCAGTGTTTCCAATAAGGGGGATTGATTTACTAGGATTTGTATTAGGAGCTGGGCACTTATCAAAATTATTTAATTGTTGAATTTTTTGCATTTTGGTTAAATTTGTTAGTTTGCTAGCGCTAAAAGCCTACACAAAAAATTGAACAAAATACAAAATTAAAAAGAATGGTACTCATGCAGAATTTAACACCCCTCCCCGCACCAGATTCAATTAGTTTAGGGTTCGACCGGCAATCACCGGATTCAGCCGAGCGTTGTTCAAATGTTGAAACACTAAACTAACATTTTATTTATTTTTTTGCAGAATTAATTAATGATGGGAGTATTTTTTCCGTTTATTTTCTTAACATCTATTGACAAAAAAAATTCGTACATTCTCTTGAAAAAAAATCTAATTTTTCTCTACTTTCATCTAACTATTTACAGTGTTCATATAAAACATTCATTTTTTTTTTCTTTTTATAATAAAAATTCTGTTTTCAAAAAGAAATGTTTACTGCCAACTTTCTTTTAAAGAAAATTCCTGGAAAAAAAAAAACAAAAAAAACTTTCACCTAACAATTTATGGTAAAAAATTCACCTTTTCTGAGAACCCCCCCCCAACTTTTATTGATTAAAAAAATTGAAAAAATAATAAAATAAATAAACAATACAAAATGCAATTTTTTATGAGGAATGTGTCCATTTTAACAAAATGAGCCACAGCAACGCGTGGCATGGTATGGCTAGTATATATATATATATATATATATATATATATATATATATATATATATATATATATATATATATATATATATATATTAGCGCTATATATACATATTTTAAAATACTGAAGCACATGAAGACTTTTGTCTCTTGGGTTGAATAAATTCCCTCATTTTAGTTGCCGTACCAAACGATGTTTATGATTGCTATCATCCTATGGGCTCTCTTGAATCTCCACACACATTTTTGTCTAAATAACGTATCGCCCAGCTTGGTCATAAGTAGTGCACCCTTAAAGCTATCCCAGTCGAGAACTGGGGTTAGTTTATTAGCAGTCGTCTTAGTCGTCAATAGCGAGGAGTGTCAACCGATCCATTTTATTGCAATTGTTATAACGAATACAGAAAGCTATACTGAAATGAGAGACGTCTTCCCATCCCCAAGCATCATGTCTCATCTTGTTGCGATCCAAGTAAGTGAAATTAAGCTAATTGATGCTAACGATTGCATAAAAACATATACATTTAAAAATATAGATTAGTTGAATTATCTGAACTACTGTTCACATCTTGTGAGGTATCCGCATAGCATTTCAGCCGATGTAATCTCTGAACTTCTTCAGGTCAATTCTGACAAACTCTGGTATCTTTCTATCGATTTCGGGAATCTGCATCGAATTTCTAACGGAACCGTTTATTAAATTTACGGAGGTATCATGTTTTCGTTCTGTCAGCCATAATTGATTGTATTCCTTTCATTGCCCGCACTGAGAATTGAACCTTAAGCCTCCAGAGGAGTGTAACTTATAACTGAATTTAACCTAGTAAATTATCTGTAAGGCTAAGGGTCCGCGCGTTGAGTTAAGAACAGTAGTCTTTATAATAATAATAATAATAATAATAATAATAATAATAATAATAATAACCCAAATTGTAAACCCTTATCTAAAAAAATTCAAAAACATTTAAAGATTTAGTGCATCTACATGTTAATATTTGTACACGGCATAATCACATTGGCACACCGGTACTCGTCTTATTACTGAAGTTAAGCAGCGTTTAGCCTGGCTAGTACCAGATGGGTGCCCATTTGGGAATTTTAAACGCTGTATGTGCTCTCCGCTTATATCGGCATTGTTTCTCAAACCTCCACTTGCCACTAGTATTTAACAACGCCGACCCAGGAGAGATGGGGATGGTAATTGCACAACTCTTGGCATAAAAATTCCAATAATAAGTTTTAATCGGAATAATATAGGAGCTGTGGCTATATCACTGTAAATAGACGTACACTTCTTCTTACTTGTTGAGTAGAGCTTTATCTATACCTGTACTTTTGAGTACAAAGTGACACGATAAAATTGTCGCCCTAGAAAAGACAACATGATTCCATTTCTGTTAGATGAAAACCGTTTTTTTTGTGTGTTTTTCTTTTTTATTTGCAAATCATCTACTAGATAGCCAGTTGTGTACCAGTACCAAGAGCGACAGGAGCATTCTATCTTGTCTAAAAGTGACGCAATGTTCGACGAGCGAGATCGAAGATGCGTCGCTGTACAACTCATGTTCTCTATCGATTCAACTTATGAAACAAACCATTTCCAGTATCCTCAAAATGCATTGATGCGTTTCCCCTAATAGCAGGGACATGCCCAGGGTAATGAAAATAAAGTTTTCGGCAAGTTTTTAGTGTAGTTAAGTGATGACCACATCACGATATCTCACATCTTTGAAGTCGGCTTGAAAACACCAAAGTGTACCTGAATGTACGGAAGAGTGTGATGATCCCATGGTGTAATTGGGTTGCTGCTAGCAGACGATGGGTGTGGCAGCAGGACTCGGCGCCGGGGCACAAGTCCAAAGAGGCCCAGGCCTGGCTTCGGAAGGAGTGCTATGACTGTGTCCCCTTCTCTCACTGGCCCCCTACTCCCCCGACCTGAACCAACTGGACTACTTCGTTTGGCCATATGTCAAGATCATCGCCAGCATGACCTCCCACAACACCAAAGCCAGCCTAATCGCCACCATCCGCAGAGTGTTCGCGGAGCTACTACCGGCGTTTGAAGAAAAGGCATGCTCCCAGTTCACGACCCGTCTCAAGGTGGTTATTGAGGCTGAAGGCGGCTAAATTGAATAGATGTCAGCTTTACTACATAATCAAGTTACCTGAATTGATTTTTCAATAAACGTTTTAAAATAAGTGTTGTTTTTTTTAGGGCGACAAATTTATTGTTTCACCCTGTACATGTTAATATTTGTATACGACACAATCATGTTGACGCACCGGTTCTTATTCTATCACCGAAGTAAGGCAACGATGAGCCTGGCTAGTAGCAGATGGATGACCATTTTGGAATTCTAGGCTCTGTATGTGCTCTCCGCTTATCTCGGCATTGTTTCGCGAACCTTGACTTGCCACTGATATTTAACAATGCCGACTAAGGAGTGGTCTAGTTGGGGATTGCCACAAAAATTCTAAGCGCAAACATCATTGCAGTGGGCGGCCATAGTCTGTATAGACTGAAGGAAGCTACGATTTGTATATATTTTAATTTATCTTATTTTTTTTCCACAGGAATCACCACTTATCATGGCCCGGAGGTCACTCGAAGGTAAGGGTTAATGGTTATACATTAGTCAATGTGGTTATAGCTTAGTAAACATAAGTTGTTGGAATTTTGTAAATTGGATTATCAAGGCCCGGAGGCCACTCGAGGATAAGGGCTAAGGTGTATACATTAGTAATTGTGATTATAGCGTAGTAAACATAAGTAGTTGGAATTTTGTAAATTGGATTACTTAGGGTGACAGTCATCAAGAACTTGTTTACGTTTGACTTGAAGACAATCAGATTGCAGTCAGCTGGAAAGCAGGTAATCGGAAGAGAGTTCCACAGGGGTTCAGTTCTAAGAAAGAAGCTGTGTTCATGGAATCTACGTTTAGGTTTAGGTACAGATAAAAAAGTGTGGAAAATTATTGGTAGGTGTTTTGTTTGACGAGTGTTTTTCGTGAACGTATGGCGAGGGGGAACTATAGATTAAAGCCCAGCTAAGCACTTGCTATGAAAATAACCATAAAGCAGAGACAGGCTCGCAACGTCTCTTATGTGGGAAAGAGGTTGCAGGGAAGAGAAAAGAGGATCCCCCATTAAGCTACGAAGTCTATTTTGAACTCTGTCAAGGCAGAATAAGCTGTTCCTAGCATCTCCCGTCCAGATGTGGCAACAGTACTCCATCGTTGGCCATACCTTCTGCACATAAAGAAAATAGATTTTCTGCTAAGTTTTCCCATTTCCGTTCTGCTTTTGTACGCTTTTTACAAACAAATATTTTTGTAGTACATATTAGTTGTGCATGTATTTTGTATTACGCATTAGTTGATTTATTTATTTAAATTCGTTCTAAATTGGGATGTATGAGGTTACTTTGAATAATAGGCCAGTTTATAAGCACATCCTAAGGCAGAGCGTCTACAAACTACGGTTCGCGGGCCAGATCTGACCCACCAAAGCTTTTAATCCGGCTCACGGATCTCTTATGAAAAACGAAACAATACTCAAGAAATAATTAAAAAAAAAAAAAAAAATTAAAATGTGTGAAAATATTGTGACAATGGTTAAAAGAATGAGGATTTGGAGAACCCGTTTCATTAAATACATTGTATATAGGTAGAGAATTGCATTAGGAGTGAGATTCTACTGGAGCGGTAGAAGGATCCCACCATTTTTCAATTAAATAGTAAGTATTAATCGAAATAATTTAGGAGTTGGGGGCTATATTACTGTGAATAAACGCACACTCCTTACTTGTTAAATAGAGTTTTAGCTGTGTAAGTACTTTTGAATACTTCACATCATGTTTTAAACTTCAAGTCGGATAGAGAGGGAGTGAACATGATTCTTCTCAGCGTGACTCAGAATATTGGATGATAATGAAGAGGGTCGAGCGCTATGTCTGACTGA
Source organism: Euprymna scolopes (assembly GCF_053919585.1). Lineage (NCBI taxonomy): Eukaryota > Metazoa > Mollusca > Cephalopoda > Sepiida > Sepiolidae > Euprymna > Euprymna scolopes. The sequence continues at coordinate 162,590,924 of NC_136482.1, read as the reverse complement.
AAATGAACAGTGACGAATGACAGAACACGTGACCAGAATCTGGCCACCGAGCGTATGGCGATGGCCAAGTCCATATATAACAATTAGCCCGAACAACGCTGGTTGACTGAGACAGTTGGTCAAACATCTGCCAGGCAATGAAGACACTATACTGGTCTAATTAGTTCCGCCTTTGCGTGTAAGTAAGATATACTTGTTTCTCCTTCTTTTTCTTCTTCTTCGTCTTCTTTTTCTCTTCTTCTTCTTCTTCTTCTTCTTCTTTTCTTTCTTCTTTTTCTTCTTTTTTTTTGCAGACGGTTTCAAGAAGGGCGGCAGAGTAGCGATCGTCAATTAAGATTCTCAAATCGGAAAACAACGATTTCGGCGTCTGTGCAAGGGCGAAAAACATGGCGTCCGCCGTTGGCTTTTGAGAGTTATAGTGACAACCATTAACGATGCTGGTGTTGGCGTTGTAGAAAATGGGGTGAAGCGAAACTTACGCGTTCGGTTATCCTGTTAGAGGCGGCGGAAGGAGAGGCGGACAAGATGCGGGTAATTTCGTCACGTTGGACACTTTTCTGAGAGCGTGTAAGCATTACGAGCAATGCCAAACAAGACATTCTCTTTCGCATGGGAAAGATTTATCATTTAAGCCCGTGATATCTTCGTTGATTCACCTCCGTAAAGAATCGCTCGGTATTATCTTTCTTCCTTTGAGGTTACGCCGAGCTTTTCTCGTTTACCTTCTTTTTTTTTCTAACTAGACAAAGGTTTTTTGGGATTTGTATTACTGTACACATAGATTCGATAAAAGTGTCAAAAAACAAATATATAACAAATAAATGTTATCAAAGGCAGTATAATTTACTTTTCTATCTAACTGGATATGATTTTAGTGTTTTTATTTAATGTAACATGTTTATTCAGTTCGAAAAACATACAGTATTTACCGCTGTATTGGAAAATTAAAAATGGTGCCCGACTCTCTCTCTCTCTCTCTCTCTCTCTCTCTCTCTCTCTCTCTCTCTCTCTCTCTTTAACGCGGTACGTTTGGGAAAAAGAAGTTAAAAATAAACAATATACAAAATACTGTTAGAAACTAGCTCAATAAAAATTACCGTGACATAGACTGACGTAGATTCGGTTGGATTTTAACGGTATTTTGTCTATTTTTTATTTTTAACTTCTTTTCTCAAACTTACCATGTCAAAAAGAGAGTCGGGCGCCATTTTTAACTTTCCAATACATTAGTAAACATTACATTAAATAAAAACACTAAAAACATATCCAACTAGGTAGAAAAGTAACTTATCTTGCCTTTGATAACAAATTTGTCATATATTTGTTTTTTTGTTTGATAACTTTTTTCGAATCTATGTGTACAGTAATACAAACCCGGTATTTGCTTACAGTTTTACAGTGATCACTAACATTATAACATTTAATTTTATGATAAATGTAAACTTACGCCAATAAAAAAAAAATCTATCCACTCTATAATCTATAATATAAATTTCACATGTCTGTTTAAATGTATGTATGTTATGTATTTCTGCCTAAAACTTTTAATAGAGGCGACGGATTTTCATGATATCGGTATCGTTTTGAAGCTTGACCGTTCAGACGACAAATATCGAAAAATTGGCCGAGAACAAAAATTCCTGCACCCTCAACTGGGCACTTTTCTACGGGGAGGGGTTGCTTTTTTCGCCGATACTTTCGAAAGTCGTCGCCTCTTTTCGATTGACTAGCATTAATTTAAACCTACATCACTTCCGGTTCTTAACCTCCTCCGTGGTACGGGTTTGAACCTGCCATCCTACTACCACTTTTTCTTTTCTTTTTTTTTTTTGCTTAACACACATCTCCAACAACCCGGGCAACGCCGGGAACCCAGGCTAGTAAGAACTAAAGTGTAATATATAAATAAAATAGTAGATGTATGTATGTGCGTTTCTGTGTGAAAATATTTAACCGATAAACTCTTAAACTACTGGTGACATAGCACTGGATTAACAAGAAATAATAACCATACACGTAGGAGTGTTTATAATGATGAAATCTTTATTTGGGTGGATGAATAACGCGTACAAAAAATATTCCGGCAAATTGAAATACAAAATATTCATTTTTAACTTGGCGGCATATTTCCCTTAATTGTGCACATGCGCAAATTCATTCATAATTTAAAGCGGTTTAATTTAAAAACATTTTTATATATCTCTTTGTACCTCAAACAGTGGGGAACGCAGCTGAAACGTTAAATATTTTGGCTTCGATTCCAGTTAATGCCACTCAATCATTTTTAAAAACTTTTGAAATCAGTACTCGTATATATTGGGTACAATAAAATATTCAATATATTTTTTTTACATGGAAGTCATCACTTATCAAGGCCCGGAAGCCACTCGGGGATAAGGGTTATTACGTGTACAGTAATCAATGGGAAAGTATCGTAGTAATCGTTAGTATTGGAGATTTGATAAAGTGTCTTACTTAAGGGAGCGATTCATCAGGAATTTGTTTATGTTGGACTTGAAAACATCTAAGTT
>NC_136482.1:162565893-162583393 GCF_053919585.1 Euprymna scolopes | reverse complement strand
AAAAAAGCACACTAAAACTTCAGCCCTTTCTGTAGACTTGTTTTACGTCTGTCCCATCTGATCCCGTGGCCTGTTTTTATAAGAGACAGAATCTTCCCAATTTGCATATTTGCATATGTGCGCGGGAGCACACGAGATTCGACGAGACTGCATTGTTATATAACGCCGCAGGCGCCATCTTGGACCCTTTTCAGCGAGGTAAGCCTGCGTTCGCACAATTTTCGCCACAATATATATATATATATATATATATATATATATATATATATTGCTTCGGAAATCTTTTAAATTCTGTCGAATAGCTTGACTAAACATAATGCTATGTTTTTGCTATCACGTAAAACATTACATTTCTTCACGTTTTTTGTGCACAAACGGTAATCACTTCTATTTATGTACGATGCTTCGAAGATGCTATTCCATAGTTATGGAATAATGCAAAAGTTCAGATGTTCATTAGTATGTGTATTATTTATAGCGAACCATTGCGAATGATATTATTTATAGCAAATTATTGTGAATGATATTATTTACAGTGAATTATTGCGAATGATATTATTTATAGTGAATTACTGCAAATGGTAATATTTATAGAGAATTATTATGAATGATATATTTATAGTGAATTATTGCGAATGATATATTTATAGTGAATTATTGCGAATGATATTATTTATAGTGAATTACTGCGAATGGTATTATTTATAGTGAATTACTGCAAATGGTATTATTTATAGTTAATTACGCAAATGGTATTATTTATAGTGAATTATTGCGAATGATATATTTTTAGTGAATTATTGCGAATGATATTATTTATAGTGAATTACTACGAATGGTATTATTTATAGTGAATTACTGCAAATGGTATTATTTATAGTGAATTATTGCGAATGATATATTTATAGTGAATTATTGCGAATGATATATTTATAGTGAATTACTGCAAATGGTATTATTTATAGAGAATTATTGTGAATGATATATTTATAGTGAATTATTGTGAATGATATATTTATAGTGAATTACTGCTAATGGTATTATTTATATTGACTTATTGCGAATGATATTATTTATAGTGAATTACCGCGAATGGTTTTATTTATAGCGAATTATTGTGAATGATATTTATAGTGAATTACTGCGGGTGGTATTATTTATAGCAAATTATTGCGAATGATATTATTTATAGTGAATTATTGCGAATGATATTATGTATAGTGAATTACTGCGAATGGTTTTATTTATAGCGAATTATTGCGACTGGTATTATTTATAGCGAATGCTTACTCCTGCAAATCTAATCTCGATAAAATAGTGTATACTCCCTTACAACCGTTTATATTAATCTAAGCTGAATTGAAAAACATTTTATGTTATTGCTTTTATTTCACTTTTCATATCTTGCTGATAACATATGTTTATTGCTTGCTTTTCAAATAAATGTCTCTTGCTTTCTCCCATGGCTTATTGCATGGATCATTGCTCGCTTTAAGCTTTAACTTTATTTCTTCTGTCCTTAGTTTTAGTCAAAGTGCGTGTATCGTTTTAAAATATTTAAAAAAATACCATTATTACTTCAGTTTTGTAGTGCTTCGCGGGGGATTATAATTTTGAGTTTGTGCCTAATGGTTGCACAACTTGATCGAATTTACGATGTACTTGTGGAAAACTAAATAAAACTTGTTTTTTAGAAAATGCGCGTTTTATTGCTTTTCTTTAACACTACAATCCAAATATTCATAGCACAAGAAAATAATACACCATATATATAAGGATTATATATTATAAAACGCCATGTATATTAGGATAATATTAAATAATCTTACTAAAACACCACACAAACACACACACACACACACACGCGCACACACACCCACATATATATATATATATATATATATATATATATATATATATATATATATATATATATATATATATACTAGCAATGGGTGTCCGGCGTTGCCCGGGTGTTTTGAGGTGTATGCTGCGCAAAACCAAAAAGAACGGTCAATTGTTTTAAACTTTGACCCCTATTATGACCCCTTTACATTTATTCTTTAGGGCTCAAATAAAATTATTAAGTTAGATCCATGTCCAAGGAATCTATATCTAAAATTTCACGTGTTTAGACCCAAAATTGTAGGAGGAATTTGGTAGAGTTCTCAAAGGTCAAATCGTTGAATATTAACCCCTTAATCGCCAAATTTCTGTCTGAAAACCAATCACATCGATTTTCCCAAATCTGAGTACCCTGTATATCAAATTTCGAATCTGTAGGCTTACAATTGACAGAGTTATTGCGTAGGGAAATGTACACAGACGCACAGACACACACAGAGACACTTTCACTTTTATATATATATATATATATATATATATAAATATATATATATATATATAAATATCATATATATAAGGATAATAATACGTCATATATATAACAAAAGACCATATATGTAAGGATAATATATAATAAAACACCATATATATATATATTTAAGAATAATATAAAGGAGTGTACGTTGCGAAAATTCCATCGCATTGCGTCTATTATTATCATCGGACTATCGTCTAATCGAATAAACACAATAATATTGGTTTGTGGCTGTCAATGGATTTCAATATAAAGCCCAAAGATATTTTTATTTAACACTGAAATGGATACTCGCTTATTTACTGACGTGAAAGGAAAACCCGGGAGAACTTTACCCAAGAATAAATCTTTAATTTTGTGTGTGTATTGATATTCATATTAAAAACCCCCTTTTTCTGTTTATTTAAAAAGAAAATACAACTTTGTTATATATGAGTCGTGGAATTGCATTAATCTACAAAAGATCTAGCTAATGTGCGTCTTTTTTTATAGTTTTTAATTAATTCCCTATTAGTTTTTTTTTCTGTTTTCTTATTCGATCATCATCTTTATTTGACTATTACGTGTAATCATATTCATACAGATATTCTATAGGATTTCTATTTGCGTACTATTTGCGTAAAAAAGGTTATAGGAAACATAAACATCTTTCTATATATATTTATATATGCGAATATATATTTGTTTTAAAAAAATTGCCTACGACACTCCTCTGTGAGTTCTTGGTATACAAGCATGGAACTTAATATATAAGGTATTCGAACCCATACGAAACTTTATATTTGGGTGTTAGCCGGAGAAAATCAGTCCAAAAGTGTGAAAAACTTTAAAAAAAATGAAATTTTCTAGGTGAATGTCGAAGGGCAGCATTATGAATATGCATGAGTAATGTAATAGCTATTGGTTCATGTTTTAATTTTTAGCCCCGCAGCAAATATGTCTTCATAGCTCAGGCATTAAGGTCAAAGGAAAAAGTAAATCGTAAGCTTAACGTTTTGCCTTCGATTCTCGGTGGTGGCGCACAAGTAATTTTTTGAAAACTTTTAAAATCATTTCTATATATTGGATCTAATCTATATAATTATAAAACTCAAATGATCTTGTAATGACGTATGTAACCCACTTTCCGGTCTATGATATCCGGTTGCGCATGCGCACATGACCTGCGCACTGAAATATTAACGTTATTATTTCGAAATTATTATTTCACATAGGATGAGTGGGGTTTAAAATAACTTAAACGTAATATAGAAATGGACGATGTAAAAGAAAAAGCAGGCAGTATTAACAATTGTTTATTTGGATAATTTAAACGCGACCCCCCCCCCCCAAAAAAAAACAGAAGAACAATTGGGACGCTGAAATATTAACGTTATTATTTCGAAATTATTATTTAACATGGGAAGAGTGGGGTTTAAAATAAACAAAAAAAACGAAAGAACAATTGGGACGCTGAAACATTAACGTTATTATTTCGGAATTATTATTTAACATGGGAAGAGTGGGGTTTAAAATAAACAAAAAAAAACAAAAGAACAATTGGGACCTAAATATCAACGTTATTATTTCGAAATTATTATTTAACATGGGAAGACTGTGGTTTAAAATAAACAAAAAAACAAAAACAAAAGAACAATTGGGACGCTAAAATATTAACGTTATTATTTCGAAATTATTATTTAACATGGGAAAAGTAGGGTTTTTAAATAACTTAAACGTAATACAGAAATGAACGATGTAAAAAAAAAACAGATATATCAAAAATTTGAATTTAACTATAATAAGTATTATGGTATCTGTTCAGTGCACATTTACCTATAAGTATGGCTTACCACTAATAATTCAGTAATTGTAAAAAAAAATTTCAAAAATAATCAATTGGGCATTTTCTGTTGACTAATGCTGCGTGATGTTGTCGAAGTTTCTGATGCATTTCATCCATTTGTTGACAGCACTTTTCCGTCGTAATAGTTTCGCATGCATTCAAAAATTGTAATGGATGAGACTGGTCGCAGACAACCAGCATGGCCTTCTTTTGGCGCAAACAGAACGACTCATAGAAATCTATCTATATTCTTTTTTTCATTTTAATATATTTTCATAGAAATGTTTCTGTTATGCCAAAAAAACAAACTATTTTCCTTACGTCACAAGTGTCACGCTCATACCTGAATTCCATAGCTAATATAACATACTGACCCAACGGGTCATGAGGAGTCTGGTATAATATAATAATCAATTTGAAATCTGCATTAATCGAAATATCATATTTAAGCGAATTTTACGACCAGGTAATGCCGATCGGCCTACTAGTACTTAGTAAAATTATATGAACCTGGCCTTCTTTTGGGGCCAGCCTTGCTTCGGGAAGGTGCTTCGTCGGCGCCTGACCACTGATCTGAGCGTCGCCCGTTGTCGTAAAGAACCCACTTTTCATTACAAGTCACAACTCGGTCGAGAAACGGGTCGTTCTCGGTGCGTAAAAGAAGTGAAGATGACACGCCATAACAGCGTTTATTTTGGTTGCCGTCGAATCCATGAAACACAAATTTATCAAGTTTTTCTTTTTTTCAATCTCTCCAAGTGGTTGGAAATCGTCCTATACGTTAGTCTAATTCAGAAGTAAGTTGCGCCTGGATTGGCTTCGAGTCAAGGTCTTAATTGATCGTTGTTAACATCTGATTGCTGAGCCTTACGCTCATCATCTTCCAAACTTTTCTCGCCGCCAGGAAATTACTTAAACTACTATTGTGCGTTCAGTACATATTCCTGGACCAAATGCTCTATTGATATCACGAGCTGTTCAGCATCTTTTCGGTCTAACTTGGATTAAAATAAGAATTATGTGAGTATTTGCTGGTTTCCATCTTGTATTCAACGTTCTGTAAACAAGACGGAATTGTTTTAAAATGATTGTAATTTAAGCGATTAGATTGGGCGAGTGAGAAACGCTCTTTAAAATAATATATAAAGTAAAGGTATTATAATGAAAACTTATTTGAAAATACGTTATTTGAAATAAAAATTAAATTTCGCAATAATTTTTTCGCAATAACTAATAGCGTTATATATGCATGGTTTTCTTTTGCTTCTGTTATGAAATAAAATACGCTGTTATCCAGTGCACATTGGAACAAACAAGACAACAAGCAGGCAATAGCATAGGAGTTTAAGTAATGGATATATATATATCGATTTGAGACGAACGATCAGTGAGTGACGTAAAAGGGTCGAATATAATATCAATACAAGTTTCGAATTGTAAACAAGACATCATAATTATCTGCAGTTCTTTCACAAACATAATTTTGTTAGTCTCCGTTTTTTTTTTCAATAAATTCTATAATAACATGCATTTTACAGAATTGTCCGATGTATTTTTTGCCTTCAAAAGTAGCACATGTTGCGCGTTGGTTCAGTGATCGCCACCAATTTGCGATTCTAATACCCCATTGTAATACAATTTCCTTGAAATTTTGGTTTGTCGAAACTTTCTTCCTGTTCATTTACCCCCCCCCCCATACTTAAAGTTTTTACAAACATTTCCTTGATTGTGGTAATTAATCTTTTATTTTGTTAGTGTATTACATCAAGAGGCTTCCTACCTTATATCGAGCGATTTCTATTTTAAAAAATATCCGTGAATATGCAATACTTTTTTAAAGCAGCATTCATACAAGAGAAGTTGAACCAATTTTCCCCAAACGAAGTTTCTCAGGAATGTCATAAATTATAAGTAGTCCCTAGTCGAAAAGAAATGGCCACATTAGTTTTTGTTTTTTGTTGTTTGTTTGTTTTTTTGTTTTTGTTTTTTTTTTGCAGTTCTTGTAGATGGGTGTCAACGTCCTCCTACTTACGGCATCTGGTATTCCAAAATGGTTACCCATCTGAAACTGGCCAGGCTCAACAATGCTTAGCTTCGATGATCTAACGAGAAACGTCCTGTAAACGCGTAAATGCGTAAGTTTTAATAACTGTGTAAGTTTACAAAAGAGTCGATCAAAAACAAAATTAAAAACATTGAATTAGAACTCTGTTCACATGAACCAAACTTGAATAATACGCAAACTTTTAAAAAGTGAAATCTTCTTAGAAATCAGTAAAATTGACTTTTGCGAACAGCATAGGTTCATGTCTGAAGATACAAACGAAACTGGAACGTAATTTATGGACACAAGTTACAAAGTGACCTTCCCCTATGAGCTTCTAGTAAATAACAGTAAAATGCACAGCGCATATATTTATAAAAACTCTGCCATCTTTATTTCTACTCACTATAAATGTTTCATCAATTTACAGAATAGGTCGAGGTGTCAAGTAATCTGAAGCCTAACGAAACTGCTTGCGTATAATTGACTTCCCATTACCGAAAGTGATATCAAAATGTTTAGACATCCAAAGTGTCTTAATATTTGCACATGTCATACAAACAAACCTGTAATTGGTTTAATCGTTTGAGTTTATTGTTTAACTAGCAGAGCTTCCCGGTGTTGCCCGTGCCTCCCGCTGGCTTCTAATTTTACTACTTGAGACTAATGTACCCATGGCATATTAAGTAAATATACTAACTGATATGATTACTCGGCATCGAGCGAGGTTTGCATATAAGAGAAAACTAACTGTTTAATAGTGTACTAAATTTAATTTTGCTTGGTTTTAATTTTGACGAGTAACACTCCTGCAATGCTACCACAATATCTTCTCTTCTTCTATCTTCTTTCTTTCTTTCTTTCTATATATATATATATATATATATATATATATATATATATATATATATATATATAAATAAAATTAACTCATTTTTCCCGTGGGATTTTGACCTTAATAGGATTAAAAATCAAGCTATTTCATGCAAATACATTATGCACAAACGGCAGAACAATATCTGAGGTTTGTTATAGGCTTATTAGTTCTCAAATTCCTCGATAATCTTAGATTTCTATACTTTTTCTGCTGAGAAGTCACGGCCAAAATCGGTTAAGATCAATGGAAGTGGTAAAATATTTTCTCTCTTAAAAATTCCTCCTCCCCCTGCCACCACTTAACACCGTTTGGAGATCGTTCACAAGGAACAGTTGAGAAGAGAACACCGGTTTGGCTTCGTAGTTCTATCATCATCTTCTCTTCTTCTCTTCTTCTTCTCTTCTCTTCTCTTCTTCTATCTTCTTCTCTTCTTCTTCTTATCTATCTATTCTATCTTCTATCTCTATATAAATAAAATGAACTCATTTTTTCCCGTGGGATTTTGACCTTAATAGGATTAAAAATCAAGCTATTTCATGCAAATACATTATGCACAAACGGCAGAACAATATCTGAGGTTTGTTATAGGCTTATTAGTTCTCAAATTCCTCGATAATCTTAGATTTCTATACTTTTTCTGCTGAGAAGTCACGGCCAAAATCGGTTAAGATCAATGGAAGTGGTAAAATATTTTCTCTCTTAAAAATTCCTCCTCCCCCTGCCACCACTTAACACCGTTTGGAGATCGTTCACAAGGAACAGTTGAGAAGAGAACACCGGTTTGGCTTCGTAGTTCTATCATCATGTTAAGTTATTTAAAATCACTAAACTAAGCTGCAGTGCTCTGTGGCGTAGTGGTTAGGTTGCTGGACAATTCACATTATATTTTCACGTTCGCGCCGACCTACCATAGTGGTTTTTTTTTTTTTTTTCCTAAACAACTGGAATGGACTTTTCTTGGTGGCCGAACTGTTAACGTTGCAGATTTTTTTTTTTTTTTCACACTTTATTTTCCTACTTTTACTCATGACTCCGGGTTTGATCCTTCCTACTTACCTACCATAACATTTTTTAAAACTCCCCCCCCCCGTCCCGGAAACAAACACTCGGGCAACGCCGGGTACCCCCGCTAGTATATAAATATAGGGCGACTCCAAAATCTTTCCCGATTTCGATACAATTACCGATTATGTACTAAATTCCCGGTTTCGATATAATTACCGATTCCGATTCTTACAAATCAAGGAGATTTGAAACAACTAAAATGTGATGAAGAGGGTTTTCCCTGAAATATATCATGGAACATGCTACGCACAGAATATTACTGTGTAGAGGTTTGACTTTTTTATTAACTCTTATTACTGATCTTAATATATGTGCGTAGATATATGTGTGTATACTCTTTTATGACATCATCATTTTAACATTGTTTATTGTTCACGAGTATCCCCTGTATATTTTATGTATGCCGTCATCCGTTTGTGATGTCATCCAATGTGAACGATTATCCCTCACATCTGTTTTAATCGATGAGATAAAGTAAAAACGATGGCGTTAGCCAATGCACACAGGAAAAAAGATAATTTCAAGTTACCTCCTCCGTTTGCCTTCTTTCCAATTGACTAATATTTGTTAGTCTTCAAGTTCAACATAAACAAATTCTTGAGGAACCGGCACCTTAAGTAATACAATTTACCAAATTCCCACTACTAATAATTGCTACGATATTATCCCATTGACTACTGTACACTTATTAACCTTTATCTTCGAGTGGTTTACAGCCTTGATAAGTGGTGACTCTTTTAAAGAAAAAAACAAAAAAAAGCTATGTTTAGTGGGAGATATAAATCGATTTTCAAAATATTGATGAGTCACGTAATAATGTCGAAGATAAATTACTCACATGATCCAAGTTTTATTATTTACCTCAAAAACGGTAATTCTGGATGATAAGGGGCTCAAAGTCTCTTCACCCAATCTCTCATAAACGTGATGTTTTTAGTCTCAGTTATTTTTTTCTATAAATACTATTATCGCATGTGCTCTTTAAAACCGTTTGATTTACTCCATGTTTCCTTTGTTGGAGCATATTTGACTTGTTGGTTTAGTGGTCTCTTCTATTTCACTATTTTATACTGCACCGTAATACGGCATCCTATTCCAGTATCTTCTTTCCACGTTGTCTATTCCCGTAACTAATTTCCCAAAAATCACAGGTGCGTGGAACTTCTTTACTCTTTTTTCTTTTCATTTTCTTTCTTTGAAGATTGTAATGGTGGGTATGGGACAGCCAAACCAGCTGCACACATTTTTATTAAAACCAACCGAGAACTCTTTTTGGTATCCTCGCTGTTCCCTTAAGTGTAATTGTTTGGATTTCTTTTGCACTGAGTTTACCAGAAATATTAGTTAGGTAGAACTTCAGGTTCTTCATAGGCCCTGTGGCACCTATAATAACTGGTATGATTGATATTTCCCTAAGATTCCAGTTTCTTTTCATATCATACATGAGACCTTGATATTTGGTCTGTTTCTCCCTTTCAGCTCTGTTCAGACCTCCATCATTAGGGACACTCACCTCAACCAAGGATGGCACTCTTTCTGACTTATTCCATATAACTATGTGAGGTTTTACAGCAGCATTTTCAAGGTAAGTGACTGCAGGGAATACATGGTTGTAATGTATGGTACTGTTGCCCCTTTTGTAGAAAAAAACTGCTTAGATTGAACCCAGCATATTCAAAAGTGTTATTAATACTCACACTTTTGTTTTTCTCTTTATTTCTTCTCTTATTTTCACTGGAATATGGTTACATAAAAAGCAACGTAACAAATACAGAGAAAAACAACAACAAATATTCTCTTTGCTTTACGGTGAATTTGTAAAACCATGGTCTTATTAAATTTTTACAATTATTCTGATTAACAGACAAAATAAATGTAGCTTTGAAAGTAAAACTTTCATCCTGTCTCTTTATTCATGACTAAGAAAAACTATAACATCTACCAGGATTAAATATTAAAATCGATCATAAATAAAAATTTTCCAAAGAACACGGACTAGCATTTAACATAGATCACTGACGACACATATGCTATGTATAAAAAAAAACGGAATTTCCTAAAGATTTGAAATTAGTAATCACTTTCATTGTTAAAACAAAAGAGCAGCCCTTAAAATCCACCTGCTCTAATGTTGTACGAAGTTAATCCTATGAATTTTATATCCTCGAAGAATGTTAAAAAAACTCGCACACAATGAAGAACTCAAATTCAAAAATCATCATCTCTCTTACTTTATAAGTCATGTGATGTTAATCGTAATCATTTGGCTATAACTTGTCGGAGAACACTGCATGCTCTAGTCACACGGGATATTACTCAATACTTGCTACCATATTTGCATCTGTTTTTACGCCTTATGGCAATGTATGAGTAAAGAAACTTCAGATTTGTATAGAAAACGGAATGATTGCACCTACTAACAAACAATATAATACAATGAATTTTGCATACAAACACACAATCTAACAATATGCTTGTACATACAAACACACAATATAATGTTACATGATAATGTGGCTGTCCCCTTTTCATGTAAGTAAAAAAAAATAGGGAATTAGTTAAATGTAAATATGAAATAGGATAGTCAAGGATTCGAACTTGCGAAGCTAGATTTGGAATTAAAAATCCCAATCATAAGTTAAAATAAATACAGAATGTTATTGAGATAAGGAATTGAAACTGTTTAGCTTACATATCTGTATATGGAAAAGGAATGTAATCATGAATTTTTTTTCTGTGAAAATTAAAATAAGAAATTACATTGTCAATTGAAATTGTAAACACATTTTGTAAAAATGTTATTTGAAAAATAGGTTACTGAACTCGGGGTCATGTCAAGTTTGGCAACATGATGCATGTAACCCAACGTGCTTTATGGGCACATGTTTAATCATGCGATGACGTGACGAGTTCTCAATATAGGGAGAGTTAGATCAGTCAGATCAGAGGAGCAGAGAGGTTCAGACCGATTCTCGGCACCCTCTGGAGGCAAGAGGGGTTTAGAGATAACCATGTAACAACTTTGAATCCCTGAAATACAAAATCATGTCCGACCGGTCGAAGAAGAAATAAACATATCATCATGTGGTTTTGTATCTGCGTCTTCTTTACAACGAGAAAGGTAACGTGTTTATATTATATGCATGACTGTACAAAACGTAAATGTCAAACGCACTATCTCTCGGTCTATCTATAAAGATATTCATAAATCTCCTCTCATTGAATTGGTTCTCTTGTAGTAACATGTATACTGCCTATTATATATATATACAGAACTGTCTCTCTCTTTATATGTACTCTGTTTCTATATCTCACCAAGGTCCCCATCTCTTACAACATGAACATCTTAAGACATATGAACACTCAACACATAAACACTCCTAAGACAGCCTCTACATATCTCACTAAGACTCTCTTAAGACGAACAACAACAACAATACAAATATATACGCCATCTTTATCATACCACGCAGTATATAATAATAATACTATGATTTTACATATAATCACAAAATATAATAATATGATTGTACATACAAACACACTATATATTACGACTGTCCATACAAACACACACTATAATAATATAATTGTACATACAAAACAATATATAATACTATGATTTACATACAAACATACAATATAATATGATTGTACATACAAACAAACAATATAATATTATGATTGTACATACAAACACACAATAGAATATTATGATTGTACATCAAACAAACAATATAATAATATGAGTGTACATACAAACATACAATAGAACAAGATGATTGTACATACAAACAATATAATAATATGATTGTACATACAAATACACAATATAATAATATTATTGTACATACAAACAATATAATAATATGATTGGACATACAAAATAAACAATATAATAATATTATTGTACATACAAACACACAACATAATAATATGATGGTACATACAAATACACAATATAATAATATTATTGTGCATACAAGCAAACAATATACTAATATTATTGTACATACAAACAAACAATATAATAATATGATTGTACATACAAACACACAATATAATAATATGATTGTACATACAAACACACAATATAATAATATGATTGTACATACAAACAATATAATAATATGATTGGACATACAAACAAACAATATAATAATATGATTGTACATACAAATACACAATATAATAATATGATTGTACATAAAAATACACAATATTATAATATCATTGTACATACAAACACACAACATAATAATATGATTGTACATACAAATACACAACATAATAATATGATTGTACATACAAACAATATAATATGATTGGACATACAAATACACAATATAATAATATGATTGGACATACAAATAATTTAATAATATGATAGTACATACAAATGCAGAATATAATATATATATAGATTTTGTAGTCTAGCGGGGGATGCGTTTTTCTCTTCCCTGCAACCTCTTTCCCACAGAGGAGTCGTTGCTAGCCTGCCTCTGCTTTATCGTTATTTTCATGGCAATTACTCGTCTGTGCTCCAATCTATAATCTTCCTAGCCTGACTTTCATGAAAAACACTCATCTTGCTAAAACCACTTTATCTCACTCTTTATCTGTGTCTACACGTAAGTTCCATGAACAAGCTTCTTTCTTAGAAATGCACGCCTGTGGAACTCTCTACCTTTGTATGCTTTCCTGCTGACTACAATATGGTCGTCTTCAAGTCCAAAGTGAACACGTTCTTGATGAGGCATCCTCTTAAATAATCTAATTCACCAAATTTTCACTACTAACGCTTACTGCGATAATTTCCCATTGACTACCGTACCCATATTATTGTGATAGGAGAAACTAGCATACTGATAAAAAGAAACTTGAAGGAATACTTGAAAACAATCCCTGGAAGACAAAGATGTCACAAAACACAGATAGCAGCCATAAAGAGAACAACGTCCATTCTTAAAAGAGCCCTCGGATATAAATTCAAATCATAATGAAAGAAAGTAGCTCCTGGAGGAGTTAGCTCCCTTGATCTTTTTAAAACAAACTAAAGTAAAATACTATTGTTGTATATACAAATACTAAATATAATAATATGGTTGTGCCTACAGATACACCAACATACATACAGACTATATTTCACTCCTCGCATTGTGACAGCCTTCTAAATCTCTACTACATATCTATACATACAGACGTCATATTTCATTTATATAAATAAATATCAATGTTTACGTTTATGGCTTTCAGCGTTAGCAGAAATAAATCTAAAATACATAGCGAAGGCGACATTATTAAACGTACATTGTAAAATACTCTGTTTCGAAATCTCTCAATTCGTAATACATTTAATATACGTTCGTACAAAATTAATCCAAACTTTTGACTGTTCACATTGAATTTACGGACGACCATGTTGTAGTCTGAAGGGAAACTATCACGTGGGAATGTGCTTCACTGAGTCTAGGCACTTGCGAAGGAGCTGTTTTATTTTGTTTCTGGCATTGGTTTTCCGATTCGGTTTAGAATCAAGTTCTTAGAGAAGGCATCATTTGAAAGTTGCCTGCATCGATAAGTGAAAATTATACTATGGAACTAGTTGGATTCGAACTTGGAACGCCTAGATCGCTAGTCTGCGTCAATATTCATTTCTAACACTGCCACTTCTGATAGAATACAGTCTGAATATATTACATTTTACGCCTCACTTAGACATATGTTTAAATTCTCGCAGTTGTCTTTTACTAGTTTTATTACTCTTGTGTGGTGTTAAAACGAAAATTTTATCATCTAACAAAAACAAAAAACTACTAGACCACTCGTTTTTATATGTATCACAGTAAGAGTCTGTCTTTTTTATGGTTCGATAAGTACCTAGCAAATTAAATTGGCTTATAAAAGTGGGTGTTTTAGCAATGACCCCAAAGTGCATTTTTGTTGCCGATAGATAGACGGATAGATAAATAGATGTATCTTTTTGTTTAATTACTTCGTTTGTGATGCCAGTTTATTTGCTTCTCTTCTGCTTAGAAAAAAAAGAAGAAGTGTAGTTCATTGAATATCTTTCTACTCAAAGTCAATAAATGCTCAGCATTACCTTTAAACGACAATAATAACCCTTCCTTGTTGATAATAGGAAGCAGAGTTTTCAGTCGCTGTAAACAAACTCTCCTCATAAAACTTTAATCTTCCTAAACGCATAAAAAAATCAGTTGCCTAAACTCTCTTCTACCCCCTTCTCGAGCTGTAAAAAAAAAAAGCTTCAAACGTTTCTTAGCGGTTTTAAGAGAAGAGTTAACTGATCTGTTTACATAACGGCAAGAAAGAATAAAGATTTGAGCGGGGGTTAAGTGGCTTACTTCAAAGTTCAAGAGCAGATAACTCGCTGTAAAGTTGTAGTGAAATAGAATATCTAACCTCGTTCATTTAGATATCAACAGGATGATCAAAAAATGGCGCTGATTGCGAGCATAACGCAACTCTGGGGGTGTCAACGGTAATAAATGAAGGACAACACTGTTCAGGTTAAAATTACCCGTAAATCTAGATCTGACCTCAAAGCAGGAAAAAAGTGCAACAAATCTGTTTATAGTAGCTTACAGAAACGAACGAAGCAAGTAATATACAGCTTCAGACAAGAATATAAGTATTTCTTTATGAGAAAACATTGCACATTCTTTCCTTGCGTTTTCTTTTTCATTCCAAACAAGGCATATTGACACTTGAAACATAAGGGCCTACTATATAGGATCGTGTCTAACAAAGGAAATGAACGCAGTTGAGCAGATGTCTGTTTGCATTAAATTTAAATAGGCACCGCCAAAAATGGCCGCAAAATCAAGTTGTTGTTGTTTTTTAAAACGAAATTACATTTATTAAAATCCATTATTTCTGAGTAACTTTTGTTTTTCCAGAAAGATAAAACCCTGAATTTTATCATATAGAAAACAGAATAATGTAAAACTTTTTCTACTATTTTTAATTCAATTTTAAATGTTTAATTTTCCCAAAAAGTTAACAATTGACATTTTTTGTCTTGCACAAAAAACGTACTTAAATATTTAAAAAAAAAAAGGGTTTTTGAAATAATTAATTAATTTATTTAATGTCTAACTAAGATTTAGGATGATTTTCTAAGAGAATATGCAAAAATATTATAATATAAGTACCTGAATTTCAAATAATTCCACTTATTCATATAGGTAACCAGATATTTCGCGTTGACGTAGAGTTCAGATCGACTCTGTTTACGTTTTCGTTTGATAAAAAGAAAACTATGGAAGACCAAACAGGCCAAAAAAAACTTATTTTTCAGTGACGAAAAGTTCAATGTATTATTAAGCTGAGGCTGGCCAGTACCAGATGGGTGACCATTTGTATGCGTTTGGTTTTTAATGTGTATATGTGTGGGGGCCAGGCTCCCCAAAATGGTGGGGGGGGGGGCAATTTAAAGCAGAATAAAAAAAAATTATTTCAGCGCGTTTGGTCCACCGTAGTCGAAAGGCGGCAAACGTTTTCAAACGGGATCGAAAAAAATGATGCTATTTTTAACACAAAGGGCACAATATTTATCGAATTTTTTTTTTTTGGTATCGATTATTCAAAGCATGCCCTGTTTAATAATGGTCATGCATTATTCGGCTCGCTAAAAAAAAATGTTAATTTATTTATCAAAAATTTTAAAATAGCTTTTTTCGTATAAATATTAAAAAAACTTTTTTTTTGTTTTGCTTAACTTAAATTAATTATTTTACTTAACATATTCACCGAATTTCACACTTCAAAACTCAAAAGCGGGATAATTAAACACTATCGAAGTTCTGATATTCAGACGTCAAAATAAGGTATGCAAACAATTTTTTTTTTAATCTATAATTCTGTCCCTTACAACAACACAATATGTTGATTTCAGTTTCAGATGATTATTTTAAGCATATTTGTTCTCACTTCAAAACAAGGGGGGGTTTTGTAAGCAAAAATATATATATATATAAATATCGTTTATGAAAAATAAGTACACTGTTATAAAGTTCATTCTTCTCCTAATAATCGCTGAAAATTTCGTATTGATCGGATAATTACCTGATTTTTGGTAGATTTTTAAAAAGACGGTCCGTCAAAAAGTACTGACCTGCCCCCCCCCCAGTTTTGGCGGTGCCTACATTTAAAGTTCTACCAAAACTCCAGTCAGAAAAGTATATATATATATATATATATATATATATATATATATATATATATATATATATATATATATATATATATCAGGGATGGGACGATTCCAGTATTTTTACCGATTCCGATATAATTCCCGATTACGTATAAAATTCCCGATTCCGATACAATTACCGATTCCGATTCCGATTCCTTCTAAATCTCTGCATAATTTACAATAAAGTTGTTATTTTTCACGAGTATTGTAAAAATACATGCTGAATGTGCAGATATATTCTTAAGCGTACGGACACACTTGTGAGGGATGATCTATCGATTTTATTTTTACTAATAGGTTAAAATCAACAGATATTCACTATTTTAGTATTACTATCAGAGGTAGAATATTGTTCTTTAAAGAAAATCAAATAAAAAAGGCAATAAAGAGAATCGTTGTTGGCATCGGAAAATAGGCACAATTTTTTCCGATTCCGATACCCTAAAAATTTCCGATTTTTTCGATTCCCGATTCTGATTCCGATTAATCGACCCAACACTAATATATATATATATATATATATATATATATATATATATATATATATATATATATATATATATATATATATATAGGGTATTGAGATTGTCGGACTGACTTCCTCATCTTGGTTGTTATAGTAACAACGTTTCGGCCGTTTTGCCCTCCGGCCTTCATCAGGTGTTTTTTTATCGAACTGGGGAACCGTTTGTTAGGAGTCTCGAACCCAACCCTTTATTATTATTACGGGCGTACCGTGTTCGGACTCCAGCTAGGCTCTGGGACATAGTTGCGTATTCACTGTTTTCAATGTTACTTTTTCACTGCCTTCGTTCAGGATTGAACTCCGCACCTTTGGATAACTGTAAACTTTGATACAACGTCTAGGACCACTAGGACATATGTCACTAAGGTTGGGCTCGAGACTCCTAACAAACGGTTCCCCAGTTCGATAAAAAACACCTGATGAAGGCCGGAGGGCAAAACGGCCGAAACGTTGTTACTATAACAACCAAGATGAGGAAGTCAGTCCGACAATCTCAATAAATGAAAACACCTCATCTCAAAAATACAGACAATTACTATGTATACAGAATGTACCAATAAATATA
>NC_136482.1:162540893-162558393 GCF_053919585.1 Euprymna scolopes | reverse complement strand
AGATTTATTGGTTTATCATGAAAGCTGACCGAGTTAGTGTTTTAAAATGTAATAGAAAATAACTAACCAACTAATGTCAGCCTATGTTTGCGTTGTCCACCTAGTTTCAGTCCACTATTGTTTTATCGCCGTTCAATAATGAGTACATTTCGATAAAACGTGCATTTAAGTTGCGATGTATTTACATTGTAATGTCTTTCTTAGGTTTAAAAAAAACATCTGGTCATGGTTTTTACAGACAATCCTTTTCTACATCATCTAACAGATAACAATCCGGGATCACGTGAGCATAAAGCACATTCAATTTTTTTTTATGTATCCCAGTTGTAAGTATGGCATAAACTAAAGTAAATTTATTCTGAATACTAGCAGTTCTACCCGGCTTTGCTCGGGCCCTATGTATTGTTTATAACTTTATGTGCATATGCATATATATATATATATATATATATATATATATATATATATATATATATATATATATATATAGTGATGATCATATTTATTGGCACGGTAAAATAAAAGTTAAATTTTGTCTAATAAATTCTAAAAAAGGGATTAAATTAAAGAAAATAACAAAGTATATTATGTATTTTTAACTGGCCTTTCCGATGCAGCAATCGGATTTTAGAAAAAATAAATAACAAAGGAACAACAAACATAATTGCAAAAAACCCTTGTTCAAAATTATTGGCACGGCTTTGTTTTTCTTTTAGTATCAGTATAATATCAATCAATTTCCGGTGTACGTGCTTTCTGAACTTTTTTATAGCCATATTATGCTTGTTTAACGCTAATTCAGTGAATAATTTTTTTCAGATAATTTTTAGATAGCGATTTATTTAAACTATTATAAGTGACTAAATTATAATTTTCAATCGCCATGGTTAAAACTAAGGAACACAGCGAAGACGTCAGGAAGCTTGTTGTAGCATGCCATACCAATGGGGAGGGCTATGATAAGATTTCAAAGAAGCTAAACCTTCCCAAATCCACTGTTAGAGCCATAATAAACAAGTTCAAATCGCAAGGCCACGTTATGAGTTTAGAGGGTAGAGGGAGAAAAAGGATTCTTTCCCCAAGAGATGAACGGAAAATTGTTCGACAAGTAAAACAAAACCCAAGGATCTCTGTTGGGGAGATTGTTGATGAACAGAGCACCTCTGGAGTGAATGTACCTCGACATACAGTTGGTAGAGTTTTGAAGAGAGCTGGTTTAAAAGCATGTCGTCCGAGAAAGACTCCCTTATTGAAGCCTATGCACATGAAAGCAAGGCTAGCCTTTGCAAAACGTCATATTGATAAAGATGTTGCATTCTGGAAACGTGTTCTATGGACTGACGAAACGAAAATAGAGTTATTTGGCCATAATAAAGTGTCTTATATTTACAGAAAATCTGGCGAAGCTTTCCTGCCTAAGAACACCATACCCACAGTGAAGCACGGTGGAGGCAATTTGATGTTTTGGGGATCCTTTGCTGCCTCTGGACCAGGGCGACTTGTTAAGGTCACAGGTAGCATAAAAAGGAAGATTATGTTAAAATATTGGATGAAAACCTGAAAGACTCTGCTAAAGAGCTCTCACTTGGTCGTCGTTGGTGGTTCATGCAAGATAATGACCCAAAGCATTCGGCTAAACTGACTAAGAAATGGCTTGAGGACAATCATATTAATGTTTTGGAGTGGCCATCACAAAGCCCAGACCTTAATCCAATTGAAAATTTATGGAGAACATTAAAATTGAGGGTAATGCAAAGGAAGCCTAAGAATCTTATTCAATTGGAGGATTATTGTCAGGAAGAGTGGGCTAAAATTACTACTGAAGAGTGCAACAACTTGGTTGTAAACTATGAAAAGCGACTGAGGAAGGTAATCAAGGCCAAAGGCTATACAATTGATTATTAAATAAATCGTGCCAATAATTTTGAACAAGGGTTTTTTGCAATTATGTTTGTTGTTCCTTTGTTATTTATTTTTTCTAAAATCCGATTGCTGCATCGGAAAGGCCAGTTAAAAATACATAATATACTTTGTTATTTTCTTTAATTTAATCCCTTTTCTAGAATTTATTAGACAAAATTTAACTTTTATTTTACCGTGCCAATAAATATGATCATCACTGTATATATATATATATATATATATATATATATATATATATATATATATATATATATATATATATATATTAAAATGTTTGACTTGTGTCCAGGTAACCTACATTTGAATTTTCATGTGTTTAAACCCAAAATTGGCGGAGGAGTTTGTAAGAGTCTGCAAAGATCAACTTTCATTTTTGACCTCTGGGCAGCCAAATTCTAGCCCAAAAACTTATTAAAAAGCTTGCTGCATGTCTGAATAATCTTTATGTGAAATTCTAGATGCTTAAACACAAAATTGCCTGAATAGTTTACTAGAGACCGCATTTGATTGTCTTTGAACTTTGACCTTTTGGCAGCCAAATTTTCGGCCAGAAACCAATTAAAAAGCTTGCCCCATGTCTGAATACACTTTATGTAAAATTTCAAATGTTTAAACCAAAAATTGGCTGAGTAATCTGGTAGGGACCGCAGAGATCTTGTTTAACTTTGACCTCAATTTTATCCCCTTAACCTTTAATGTTTTGGACTCAAATCAAATTAAAAAGTTTGATCCATGTCCAAGTAACCTATATTTAAAATTTCAAGTGTTTAGACCAAAAATGACGGAAGAGTTTGGTAGAGTTCTCAAAAAACAAATCGTATAAATTTTACTCCTTGACAGCTAAATTTCTGTCCGTAAACCGATTAAAAAGATTTTCCCAAATCTCAACACACTTTATGTCAAATCTCGAGTCTGTAGACGGAAAATTGACAGTGTAATTTGGAGGTAAATGTACACACACAGACACACATACACAGATAGACAATTTCATTTTATAGATATATATAGATTATTATTATATATAGATGGTAATGGTATACACTATGCTGATAATGCTTTTCAAAACAAATATACATTTTCTGTAGCCTATTTAAATATATTTTAATTTCATATTTCGTTTTATTTAAAAACTTCTAAATGTATCTAAAACTAATAAAGTTTTCTGTTCGCCACCGTTTAAAAATTTACGTCAAACTTTTTTTCTGCTCAACGACCGGCGTAATGTACTGAATTTTAACGGATGAATTTTGTCTGTTTTTATTTCTTAGTTTTTAACCGTTTATTCACACAAAGACAGGCGTTTTGCCACTAAGATGTAACGTGATACAATAGTTATGATTTAGATTAAAGTAATGGGTTTTAGCAGCAAGAGTTGTATTCATATCATATTTAAATATCTGCAGTCTCCGGAAATAAGCTATTAGAATATATATATATATATTTTTTTTAATCTAATGAATGAGTGTGATGTTGGTGCCAGTTCATGTTGGTTTGGGGTATTACTTTGTAAGAGCTCAACTTAGATAATGTAACTTTAAATAATGACAATCCCACTAGACTAGTTCGGTAATCAGAATTCGTCAAAATTGGAGCGCTGAACACTATTTATCCACGCTCTCTCTCTCTCTCTCTCTCTCTCTCTCTTTCTCTCCCCCTCTCTCTCTCTCTCTCTCTCTCTCTCTCTCCATTTCTGTCCACGTGTGAGAGAAGGGATATGATTGTCTGATCTAATGTGTGTCCTTGCATGTTTGAGACGTATAGAAATAGATGAACGGGCTCATACAGTAATGACCTAGGAGTTTCTTATCTCTGTTGCAGATATTAGCGATGTGAAACAATAAAAAGCAACCCATGTACAGGAAGTGCGTTAATATCAGATATGCATCATTGGATTCTTCCATGCAGAAAAAAATGAATCGCTTAACACTCACCGGCGCCTGTTGACCGTTTATGAAACTGATTCAGTTGATTTAAGCATAGTAAGGAGAGTGGTTCGTCGATTTCAGAGTGACGACAGAGGTGTGAGTTTGAGGTGTAAGCTGATCGGAGCGGATTTCGTTAAAGTACTTACAAAGTAACCGCATGGAAGCAACAGTGCGACGCTGAGACAAGAACTTATCTTGATATACAGTTCAGGACTTATAAGATTAGAAACCGTTTATTTGTACCTTGTCCACGAAGGAGACACTAGTGGTTGGTGCACTAGCCTAGATGTAACACCAAGACTTAATACATGTATAGGATACTGGTCGGTGTGAGAAATATTCTTACCCGTTATAGGGAGCCTACCTTCTCCGCTTATCTCGGCACTGTTTCCAGTCGTGCCACTGGACTCAAACAGTGCCGATTCAGGAAAGGTATGGTTGTAGATTGCGCAACGCTTGCTTCACAATTACACGTGCAGCTGCCCTGCAAAGGGTATCCTTTGTCTTTCGAGACTGAATGGAGGCATCGATCGATCAACATTCTTTTTAGCAGACGTGACAATTTTCTAATGTATTTTTTTTTTCAAATCCATATTGTCTTTAAATTTAAGACACGAAAGTTTTGATGTTAGACGTTCATGAAATGTAAACACGTCACAGCAAGTATGCGAAACTATTCTTTTTTTTTTTTTCGTAAATGATTTGATACCAACTAATGGCAACAATTGTACGATATAATCAGATTGACTCTCCAGTTTGTGACAGCTCAGTTGTAACCATCGTCATCATTGCTGACTTAATCATCCCAATCATAAACCTAACCTCTGTTATGTTTCTCGAGGCTTAAATCTGTTCTATCAGATAGATTTTACTTAATACACAGACAAATAAAGACATGAATTCCCCCATCCACCCCCACTCTTATTTATATAGATAAGAGTATATTATTTTTGGTTTATGCAACTTACATAAAGCCTTATCTTAAAACGTTGTTTGTCGCATCAACCAGCGAAATAAGATTTCTTTTTATTATTATTATTATTATTATTATTATTATTATTATTATTATTATTATTATTATTATCATTATTATTATTATTATTATTATATTAGTAGCAACGCTTTTAAGATTATCTGGAATCCTCATCAATGTCTGTGTGGCAACTTTGCGGCAGATGAAAAGCGACAGTTTTAGATTTAAATTGTTATTTCATGATATGGAATTTATTTAAATGTTCTTGAGATGTTTATTCAAGTTGTAATATTGTTTAGATTGCTGCCGCGAAGATTGCACTCACATAGATGTCGCTCGGATTCCACCTCGAAACATGTTGAGACGAGTGTCTTGATATTAAATGATTTCAAAAAAGTATGTTACGTCCATCATATCTAAGATGTTGTTGATTGGTAGGTTCTTTGTGATTCTTGTTCCAGCCGGTTTGGTGACCCTAACTCCACGAGTAGCAGGCTTTGTGACGAAGCACTTTCAATTTTGGTAAGGATAATACTTGCTGCTTCTGCATTGTGAAGTCTAAAAATTGTGTTCTGTGAAAATATCTCTTCTTTCACTGAAATATTTGTGTTGATAGTTCGTATCTCAAATGTCTTATGAGAATGTCCGGCAAGCAGGTGCTTTTAACTATTGACCAACCGATTGTCTGTCCTTTTTGTAATTGTTGTTATTAATGCCAGCAAAATTCTATATATCAAGGTTGAAACAACTTCCCATGAATAGGAGAGTTCCATGGGAATATACAAGTTCAAAAACGGTCCTCAAGACAAAGCGACTTTTCTTTTAACAATTATAAGAAAAATTTTCAATCGTTAATTGCCATGCCTTATAGCACCTTACCTGAGAGTCCACCATTTAAACTGTTTGGCCTAACATTCACAGCTAACATGAACTGGAAAAAATACATAGAAGATATTTGAAGTT
Source organism: Euprymna scolopes (assembly GCF_053919585.1). NCBI lineage: Eukaryota > Metazoa > Mollusca > Cephalopoda > Sepiida > Sepiolidae > Euprymna > Euprymna scolopes. Next base: position 162,552,609 of record NC_136482.1, on the reverse strand, counting down.
TGCTTCAAAGAATGTAAACTTCTTCTACCAGGCTAAAAATCTTCTCTTATTTGTCAGTATCTACAAAGCCTCCATTTGCCCATGCACGGAGTATTGTTACTACATCTGAATTAATGTACCAACCACTATTATCTTCCTCTTAGACAGGGTCTAAAACAGAATCTGCAATCTAATAATTCAGCACTGTCTACCAAGCTCCAACCTCTGTCCCATCGCCACAATGTTGCATTCTTGTGTTTGTTTTACAAGTATTTTAATGGAATATGTTCTAACGAACTTACTGCATTTGTGCCCTCTCAACGTAAATATCCTTCACATACCAGTAGAAATGCCAATGCCATGCACACTAGAGGAGTTGAACTGTAAATATCTAGTCCACAAGCGGCCCGCAGTTGCATGTATATTCCGATTATGACAACATTGGGTTTTTACAGGTTTTGCAGGGAGGTGTCAACGTCCTCTTATGTGCAGCGCCTGGTATTCCCAACTAGTAACCCACGTGGTACCGACCAGGCGTAACGTTGCTTAATTGTGTTTATCTAACAAAGTTGTCACACAGCCATTGATGAGGATTCCAGATAATTTAAAAGCATTGCTATATATAAAAAGAAATCTTATTTCGCTGGTTGATGCGACAAACAACGTTTTAAGATAAGACTGTATGTAAGTTGCATGAACCAAAAATAATATACTCTTATCTATATGAATAAGAGTGGAGATGGATGGGGGAATTCATGTCTTCATTTGTCTGTGTGTTAAATAAAATCTATTTGATAGAACAGATTTAAACCGCGAGAAACATTAGAGAGGTAAGGTTTATGATTGGGAATATGAAGGCAGCAATGATGACGATGTGTACAACGTAGCTGTCATCTTGACAAATCCGGTTTAACCTAACATAGGGGATATTAACTTAAAATAAAGTATTATTCTATAATATAATTAGCTGAAGTAATTATTTTCGATTGTAAACTTGGAAACACACAAATGCATACACGCACATCATTTCCGTCCTTCCTATGGCAATTGTTTGGTGGTCTTGAAGTAGAGACTCAGCAAATAGAGCAAAGGCGTGATTTTTGACTGGTTCGAATCCCAGGACCGGCAGGAATTGTTGCTTACACTACTGATTTCGTAAACATTAAACACTAGGGTCTGTAGGTAAAAAAAGAATAATTATCATTTAATTATAATTATCAAGCGCCTTTAAGAATACTTAAAGATGGGCACTGTCTCGGAAGTATAAACTAAGGCGATCAACTTGCGTCTATCCAATGTTCACGACTTTCACTCGTGCAAACACTCTAGATTGTCATTATACTCGCCACAATTCGGCGTTTAATTGGTCTTAATTTCCTTCCTTCTTGTGGCAATTGTTTGATTGCCTTGAGGTAGAGACTCAGCAAATAGAGCAATAGGTGGCTTTGTGGCTAGGTTCGAATCTCATTACCCGCAGGAATTGTTACCTACACTGATGATTGCGTAAGTATGAAACACTAGTGTCCGCATGTATAATGAATAATTATTATTTAATTAAATATATATATATATATAATTAAAAAACAATTATATATATATATATATATATATATATATATATATATATATATATATATATATATATATATAAGACTTTAAGACTGTAAATTATACTTCACAAACATGTATTGTTCGACTGGATATTCAAATAAGACATATTAAGTTTTCGTTAATTCCTGAAGTTTCAAAGAAATGGGCCCTTCTCATCGGCTGTCTAGGTCACATCCGCTACGCATCTATTAAAATCGGCGCATTTTGACGCAAAACCTAATTATTTAATGGACAATCTAAGTCACTCAGACACGACCGTTTTTTACTTCCGTTTCCGTTGTATTTTTACTTCTATTGTATTTTTGAAATCAAGTTCCCCGTCATGATTATTTTCTTTAATCGGCAATGGAAGAATTTTGTTAAACTGATTTCGTAAATGGAAAAAAAAAAAAACTTTAACGATTCGAAATAATCTTTCTTACTTAAGTGTTTGCAAACGGGGTCTCTCTACAAATTGGGATTACGTACATTTTTTATTTTTTTAAATCTATTTGTCAACATTATAATCCGACTTCTTCATTGATTCTTGTCATCATTTCGTGTTGAAAATACCTTGCCAATCCATATCATTTCATCTGGAGTTTTAATTTTTAATTTCTAATTCACTTTTTTTATTTTTATTTCTTTTTTCTCATTTTACGAGCTCATTGAACTATTCTATTTTATTTATGACTAGGTTTCATATAATAATGCATTTTCAATTTAGGCCAATAACAGCAAATTTATAGCTTCGCTTCAATATTCATTTGCTAATATCTTTACCTCCGATGAGAAGAACGTAAAGTCCGCGGATTAAGGAAATCTTAATATTTCTTATTTGAGTATCACGTCGAACAATAATTTTTTGTAAATTATAATTTACAGTCTTATAATGTAATGAGGTGTTCGTTCTTATCTTTAGTTTTTTTTTTCTTTTTCTTTTTAAATCTTTCAATCGTTGTGTGGACCTATTTACGCTGTTTTTAATACATATATATATATATATATATATATATATATATATATATATGTATATATATATATATATGTATATATATATATATATGTATATATATATATGTATATATATATATATATGTTATGAGAAAAATAGAAAAAAACGAATGAAATTATTTAAAAAATCAACGTTTCGTCCTTATTTCAGAGGACATCTTCAGGATAATTGAAATAAAAAAAAAGTCATAGATCGTGCGAAAAAGACAGTTCTTGAATCCTACCCATGTCGGGAAGGACAAACATATGTGTGCGTATGGGAAGGTTGGGTTGTTCGATGTCTATATATACATGCCGATCTATGACTTTTTCTTTTCTTACATTTTTATTTTTTATTTCAATTATCCTGAAAATGTCCTCTGAAATAAGGACGAAACGTTGATTTTTTAATAATTTCATTCGTTTTTTTCTATTTTTCTCATAACATAACGTCAACCACCGCTGGTATTTTTTCATTCCTTATACATATATATATATATATATATATATATATATATATATATATATATATATGTGTGTGTGTGTGTGTGTGTGTGTGTGTGTGTGTGTGTGTGTGTGTGTGTGTTTCGCGTTTTTTTACTTCTCTCGTATTGTTTCGTAATAATCGGTTCTCTTCGTGGCTTTTTGTCACGAAATAGTTACCGATGCACCAGATGTTATACCATAAATTTGGCCTGCATGTTATTTGCTTAACTGTGTGTTCTCTAGCTGTGTATTTAACGGTCTTATTTATCAGGCCCATGATTGTCTAGTTAATGTATATTTTAACGGCGTGCTCGTCTAGTTTCCGGATGTGTGTTTAGGGGGGGGTCAGCAGATATAATACGAATATGCATGAGGACATACCTGTCTTCTTCTGGTCTGGAAGAGATTCGCCGAACATCTTGAGGGGGGGGCTGGTTCTGTTATTATCAAAGACGCATGCGAGACAAGAACTTAAGATATCTTGATCCACTCACAGGCGTTTTCATCACAGCAGACTGGAGTGAATGACGATCTTTGACTTGCGGTTCATTTGGAAACCGTCGCCCCTTTATGGTGGGATTTGTTTTAACACATGTTGTCTTTTCGACGTCCGGAACCCAACTCAACAAAAATTAACTCACAAAAGTCGGAACCCCTGATACGTCAGCTCCGGTCCTTTCGATGCAACTTGATCAGTCACAGAGTTTGATTCATGTCACAGTATGACCCTTTGACCCTTCTGCTCCTGCAATACTCACTCCTTATTGTACACCATGATTCAATTTTGTTATTCCTCTAGGTTATATATATATAAATATATATATATATATATATATATATAGATAGATAGATAGATAGATAGATAGATAGATCTTTCTAGCCTGCGTTGCCAGGAAATTACATAACTAGCCTTCCATACACGGGCAGGCATATCTAGCCCTCCATACACGGGCAGGCATAACTAGCCTTCCATACACGGGCAGACATAACTAGTCTTCCATACACGGCCAGACATAACTAGCCCTCCATACATGGCCAGACATAACTAGCCCTCCATACACGGCCAGACATATCTCTATATACATGATCATACATTATTAGCTATCAACACATTTCCAGACATAACTAGCCCATCATATACGGCCAGACATAACTAGCTCTTCATACACAGCCACTCGTACCTAGCTTTTTATACATATAACTAGCCCTCGATGAAAGGCTAGACATAACTAAGCCTTCATACACAGCCATACATATTTAGCTGCCAATACATGGTCTGACATAACTAAATCTTCATACACGGCGATACACGATTAGCCACATAGCCAGACACAAGAAGCTTTACATACACGGACAGACATAACTAGCCTTTAATACTCGTCCAGAAACAATTAGCTCTTCACACACGGCAAGACACAACTTGCAATTAATACACGACCTTAAAATGTTCGTAGCTAAATAGCATATTCTTATTGAGTTTCAAACACACAAAAATAAAATAAAAATGTCATATTTTCTAATTGTAATGAACAAATCTTTAAAAAAAAAACGGCGACGCAAACTCTTTAAAAGTCAAAATCTCGAACCTTGATTTATAATCCTTCCATTACATGATGACGCTAACTCTCAAAATATTCGACGTTCGAATCATAATTATCACTTACCAATTACGTGACGACGCTAACTCTCAAAAAGTCCGATTTTCGAATTGCATAAATAATTCTCCAAAACACAATTACGTAACCTCTTAAAAATAATTCGGCCTCTCAAATCGTAATCATCTATTATCCAAAGCATGACGACGCTAACTCTAAAATAGTCTAACTCCCGACGTGGCCGCAACTGGTTGCAACAACTTCACTTTCTCGCCGAAATAGCTTGTTATCTAAATAAAAATCGACAGTACTCCTTTTCGCTGACGCCATAATTCGCACCACCTGTTTACTTCAATTTTTTCTCTTGCCTACTAAACACTCGACGGTCCTGAATATGACCTTAAACTATATCCGATGGTGAGGCCCCAGCTTGCGGGCTTTGGAAAGTGTGGAGCCACCCTTTAATTGCCATTTCTCCAACGGCAATTCTGACCCGGAGTGGTAGTACCTGTTAGGGTCACAACTATGGGTTAAATAGAAACCGACTTGAAAAAAGCCAATATACTCTATTTAAAAAAATGTTCTTCAAAATCACTGGATTCGGCATTAAATAACCTGAAAAGGGTTGATATGCCGTAAAAATAAAACAAACAAAGTAAACAGTCGAATTCTTGTCCACTCCAATTTTTCCCACTTATCGCGGTTATTTCACTCATATGCAAATTAATGCTTTTATATTTTTAAACCACTGATACATATAACAAATTGCATAAAGTTATAATATTATAGATTTATCAACATGGTACATGTGATGTATTCCTTAAAATATTTCGGCTCTAACAGATTTTGTTCCTCAGACTGCAGACTTTGGAAGTTCGACTCTTTTACCTGCTTCTCTAACTGTACCAATATCCTAGCATTTAAATGTAATGCCAAACAGACACGTTGCTGGTAAACTCACTACATGGGCGTTTTCTCCTAATAGTAGTCCCCTACCTCAAAGTTGCAATATGTCTTGTTAGAGGTGAATAATAATAGAAAACAAACACTTGATAAATTTATTGTCGTACATGTATGAACCATACACATGGACAATATCGGAGGATACACCGGTGGAAAGAGTAGTACAAAAATATTAACAAAGAACAAATTATAAAAATATCGCAAGAGGTTCAGCTTACAAAAAAAAAAAGATGATGATGAGAGAGAGGCTCCGATATAAACTAGTGTTAAAAGTGAAAAGAAAGATGAAATGATAGAGTATGAAAAAAAAAGGTTTATAATACCACCACCATCCCACTGGAAACACAGAATGGTTTTACAATTAAGACGATCAAGCTTCTCCGGTTTATCTCTTATTTTCTTGCGATTTTTTTTTTACCCCAAGATAATAAAAAGGAAACCAAAAATATATAAATAAACTCTTCGTTTTGCCTATGTTTCTCGTATCATTTTTTTTTTTTTTTTTTTTTTTTTTTTACACGCCGAATGGAAATAACTCTCTCAATTTTCGGAAATTTGGAGATGAGCATTTGGGGATCATTTGGGTAACTCATATTATTATGTCTTGGTTATCATACTCACAGTGTTTGATTTTCGGATGATGTAAACCTTGGCTGTTCTTTCATGTGTATCTTTTTGACTTTCAGAATCTACTAGTGAAATTTGAGAATCTTTATATTGAACTAGAGGACATACGAAACGTTAAACTCAGCCTTTAATCCACGGCGATTGTTTGTTTTCGTTCCATCAGTTATGACCAAGTAACAATGTTAATTTTATGTTTTCTTTTGTTTTTACCGGCTAGAGTCGGTATTATCACTTGAAATTAATTATACAAAACGAATTTATCTTTTTACGTAATAGCCATGCTGACAATAATTCATATTATGTTGGTGCAAAAATAATGTCGATTTTTGACGTTCAACTTCAAAAGATCATACCTCCTTTCATAATAAATTTTATTAATCGAAATAAGAATCATTAGAGTCGAAATATTTTTGCCAACGAGAAACGAGTTTATTTATTTTATTAGCATAGACATCCGGAGTTCTGGAAGCGATGACGTCATTGAAGGTCGATTCGGTAGCATTTCGGCTTTTGAAGCAGTTTTTGCGCAGGAAGTTGTCGAGATGCTTAAAAAAGTGATAATCGGTGGGCGAGAGGTCCGGTGACTATGGCGGACGAGGCAGAGTCTCTTAGCCCAATTCGTTCAGCTTCTGCAGGGTCAGTTGAGCAAAATACGACCCAGTGTTGTCATGGACAAGAATTGGTCCCTTCATATTGATCAATCTCAGGCACATACGTTGGAGCTTCTGGTGCATTTCGTCAATTTGTCGTCAGTACATCTCCGCAGTAATCGTTTCGCCCGGATTCAAGAAGCTGTGATGGATGAGACCGACCGCAGACCACCTAATAATCCCATACCCCTTTTGGGGGCTAATTTCGGCTTCGGGAAGTGTTGTGGAGCTTCTCCGGTATCCAACCACTGTGCCGAACGTCGCCGGATATCGCAAAGGATTCCCTTCTCATCACACGTCACAATCCGCTCGAGAAATGGGTCCTTTTTGTTGCGCAAAACGACGATGTTTTTTGTTATCGTTCAATTCATGCGGCAACCATTTATCTAACTTTCTGACTTCCCTATTTGCTTTAAAAAACGACCGACTGTTGAGTGATTGCCCTCGAATCCCACAGCATTTTCTCGTGGGGTTTTGCGAGGATCGGCTTCAATTAAGACTTTCAAATGTTCGTAAACAACTGCAGTTGGTCTGCTGTGATCGTCTTCATCTTCGAGGCTTTCGTCACCATTGCGAAATTTCTTGAACCATCGTTGTTTCACACGTTCGTTACTTGTTTCTGGGGTAAAACGCATCATTGATATTACGAGCTGTCTCGGCAGCTTTTCGACCTAGTTTAAACTGGAAAAAGAAACTCGTGCGAATTTGAATTTTGTCCATGCTCTCGAAAAGCCTTTAAAAAATGAATGGAGAGATTGAGAACCGTAACGAATAACACAATTCGATAGAGCGAAAAACGCGCTTCAATATGATATAACATGGCTATATATATATATATATATATATATATATATATATATATATATATATATATATATATATATACATATATATATATATATATATATGAAGGAATTGATTCAGAAATCCTATATAAATGTAACATATGTGAGAAAACGATATTGTTTTGCACCAACCATAATACTCAAGGCTCGTTCCAAAGGTAAGACCTACTATGTTTTAACTCAAAAACTAAAAACAGAAAGAGTTACGAAAGCGTGAGTGGAACGATTATAACGAGCGACCATTTTTTACTTCAGATTTTGTTTTAATATAGTCAGCACCTTGCTCAATGTACTTTCGTCAGGCTTTTTTTTAATGCATCGGTCGTAAATGTCCGGAGCGCACTTTTTCACTCACATCTCTATCGGCACTCTGAAATCGACGAGTTCATCTCCTAACTGTGCTGACATCAACTGCATAAGTTTCGTAAACATTTAACAGACACCAGTGAATGTTGATCGATTCAATTTCTTCTGCACAGAGGAATTCAACGACACATCCCTGTTTCTGACGCATGTCTATGACAGGGTTTGCTATCATTCGCATCTCACACCGTTAATATCTGCAACAGAGAGATAGAACCTTCAGGTCATGAACGCATTAGTTCCTCATCATGCCAATCAAATTTGCTGTAACGTTAACACGTGTTAACATGCAGGGGCCGAACGCGTTGTAAACTCCGTCACAAAGGAGACCAAGACGTCAACTGATTATTTTTCCGTTGAAATAATTATTTATTTACTGGAACATTTACACGAATAAAACATGATCATCATCCTTTCTAATGTGATCCACGCTCACGCGTTCTTTTTTTAAATCGTTTTCCTTGCCGTGACGTCATCTCGCACACGACTCAGTCATTTGCATACAGCTGCCATACGCTCTATGTTACATTGCGACTCCCTCTGATCTTTTATATAAACTAATACTTAAACAATGTGTGTATAATTTAAATAGTTAACTTATATTTATATTTAAATCGCATTTTCTACTCTTAATATCCACCAAACTAAGACACGTTGCCACTGACACGTGTCTACTATCAATTTGGAACCATGTCTATATGTACACACAAGCAGGGAGTTGAGCAGCGAGATGTCTGTTAACATTGCTCTTAAATGTCTACATGTTAGTTTTGTCGCCGAAGCAGGGTGTGGGAAGGAAAAGCTAAGGCCTAGAAGTTCGAAAGAAGAAACTTTCAGAGTAGTAGGTTCTCCGGTATCAAGGGACCGCCGGTATCAAGGGACCGCCGGTATCAAGGGACCCCTACCGTAAATTTGTTGGAGTTTACTGCTTATCGGATTAGTTAAGCTTATTTCCGTCGAGGGCGCGTCAGTTCTACAAGATCGTCACAACACCTTCGATTAAAGGCCCTGTGAAGAAAGCACGGAATGCTACACTGTGGCGATGGAACTGCGGTTGGAGTTTGGTGGACAGTGCAAAAACTATTACACGAGAGACACTTCTTTTAGATTCTGTCCTATAGGGAGAAACAAGTGATTGATGCACTGGACCATGTGCGGCAACAATATTCCAAAATGTACAAAACGTTGCGCTGACATTGCTATAAGACATTTTATCAATCACCAAAGAAAGTAGATGTTGAGAAGTCAGACATGAAAAATTTAGAATCAGCAGCAGTTTCTATCAATATACAAATACATTTACTTGGCGTTAAGACATAACAGTGTACTAGTATATATATATATATATATATATATATATATATATATATATGTGTGTGTGTGTGTGTGTGTGTGTGTGTGTGTGTGCAGGATGACAAAAAAAAAACGGGCCAACTCTAATTAGGACCCATTTCTTAGTGTTTTATCCGAATGAAATGAAACTTTGGTCATAACTATTTTATTCAAAACATCACATCAAAACACTAGGGTCTTCGGCCTTTGTTCTCCGTTCTACAGCATATGTTCTAGATGTACTCCATTTAGCAATTGTTTTTTTTTTGGGGGGGGGAAACCTATATATATATATATATATATATATATATATATATATATATATATATATATATATATTAGTGCTGGGACGATTAATCAAAATCGGAAACGGAAATCGAAAATATCGGAATTTGGGGATGGTATTGGAATCGGAAAAATGTGTGCCTATTTGCCTATGCCAAAAACGATTCTTTTAAATGGCTTTGTTATTGGACTTTCTTTAAGGAAAGTAGTCTACCGCTGATAGTAATACTTAAATAATGAATATCTGTTGATTTCAAACTTTTAGTAAAACTAACATCGATAGATCTTCCCTCACAAGTGTATCCTTACGTTTGAGAAAATATGTGCACATTTAACATGTATTTTTACGATAATCTTGAAAAAAAATAACAACTTTATAGTTCAATATTTAGAAATTTATAAAGAATATGAATCGGAGTCGGCAATTGTATCGGAATCGGGAATTTAATACGGAATCGGTAATTATATCGGTATCGGAAAAATATTGGAATCGTCCCATCCCTAATATATATATATATATATATATATATATATATATATATATATATATATATATATATATATATATGATTGTTGAGCTGGATTAAATCCGACGATATGAAATATATGGAGGTGGAAGGACCTGGATACTCAACGTTTCGCCTCTTGAAGAAGCCCGCATAAATCGGGCGAAACGTTGAGTATCCAGGTCCTTCCACCTCCATTTTATTTCATGTATATATATATATATATATATATATATATATATATATATATATATATATATATATATATATAGCGTCTCCATTTACACTGAACACCAAATATTCTAAAAAATAATAATTTTCAGACTTATGATCCTTGAAAATGTTAGTCTGAACGAAAAGCGCTTCGGGTGTATTTTAACGATCTTGTTTTTAATCGACTTATTTATTTTATTGAATTGTACGTATAACTTGCCCCATTAATTTTTTTTTTCTTTTCCTCACCCCGTTTTCCATTTGTTAGTTGATTGAATTTACGCGATGGTTCACTTCTTTATAATATATATATATATATATATATATATATATATATATATATATATATATATATATATATATATATATATATTAAGCAGGCTCCTTAAGTTTTGGAAAGACTATATATACTCATGAAGGGTTGCTTGCATGTGAAATTTTTGTGGCAGGAGGTGCGCAATCTTCAACCACACTTCTCCAGAGAAGACATTGTTAAATACCAGTTGCAAGTAAAGTGCAGGATGACTGGAAACAAATGCCGAGATAAACGGAGAGTACATACAGCGTCTAGAATTCCCAAATGGTCATCTATCTGGTACTAATCATGCTCAACGTTGCTTAACTTCTTACGAGAACCGGTGTGTCAATGCGATTATGCCGTATATATATATATATATATATATATATATATATATATATATATATATATATATATATATATGTATATATATGTATATATATATATATATATATTCAAGCAAATATTATTAAATACAACGGAGACATTTTGTCTTATAATTCTTTTTTTTAATTTTTCAATTTTTCGTATTGTATTTTTTGTTTCAAAATCAAAAATATTAATAAAGGATCCATACATGTTGCTGTTACGAGCGCTTTCGATTCGTCCACGAATCATCATCAGGTGTTAAAAATACAGGATTGCGAAAATGAGGATTAAAAATGAAAACTAAAATATATATATTCAGTGATGAGTTAAAATAAAAGTCGATTAAGAATAAAAGTCGATTAAAAATGCGAGTGTTAAAACCAGCAAGTTCGTAGACACCATGTACGAAGTCCGTCCAACACGGACTACGCAAGACATTTCAGAACGTTACTGCTTTTTTGAAATGCAATGTCATTTATATTAGGTTGAAGAGTTCTAATGTACGACGCTTCAAGAATCTTTATTTTTTTACATTATTTTCCCGTTGTATAATTTTTGTGTTGTCAACGAGGACCTTTCTAACATTGGAGGGGGGACAGCTATGTTCTTTTTTTAAATGTTT
>NC_136482.1:162473393-162535893 GCF_053919585.1 Euprymna scolopes | reverse complement strand
GAATGTTACTTTTTCACTGCCTTCGTTCAGGATTGAACTCAGCACCTTTGGGTAACTGTAAACTTTGATACAACGTCTAGGACCACTCAGCCATATGTCACTAGGACAATCGCAATCAACGGTAGAAGGATCCCACTATTTTTCCAGCAACCTTGGCAAGAGATTTTATGTACGTGTTCCATTCGAAAAGCTCCCCAGAAAGATTGTGGATATTAAGATCTTATACACTAGTTTGATGCGTTTTGTAATGACAAATCGCGCCTGAGCGTAACATATATTCTGTCTATTAACAGAGGAAGTCTTTTTTTTCAAAGGAATATATCGCCTTGAAGACATTTCGATGGAATATAGACTTAGCACGACTTCTTAATTAATAAGTTAGAATATATTAAACACGTCGAGATTTTTATCAAATGTTCTTTATTCTACATATACATATACATATGATTATATATATATATATATATATGCTATATGATATATGCATACATTCATTACATAATGCAAACTGCACTATTCCTATATAACAGAAACCATTTGTAGCTCCACCAAACAGCCTTAATAATCTATTTTGCTCCTAATGATACTATTGCTAGACGTCGCATTCCTACATGTTAGCTAGTCCCCTTACCAATTTCTAATCACCTTGTCTATTTCTAAGCACCTTTTCCATTTCTAAGCCTAATGCTTCTGAGAAGCATTAGGCTTAGAAATGCCATGGCATAAAGAATCGCACTTACTCCGCCCCCTTAATAAATGTGCACCCTGTTGAATAAATGATTTAATCTATATATTTTAATATGTAGTTTTTATACATTCATTTTTCTCTATGGTTTAGTTATATATATATATATATATATATATATATATATATATATATATATATATATATATATATATGGGGGGGGGTAAATTCAGGCTGGAGATGTTCAAAAGAAGGGATTAAGAGGTTGTTTGATAGTACTCGATAACAAAAGCAAAATATTTTTTATTATTATTTATTCGAAGGTAAACAGTTATATTTGGTCGCTACAAACAGCCATCTGTTTCCGTTAATGATACTTGTTAGGCGACCCTGAACATATATGTATGTATGTATGTATGTATGTATGTATGTATGTGTGTACAAATTAGAGCAGAAAATAACAGGGTCTTTTTTAATCATGAAATATAACATTTTATTTAAACTGAGATATTTTTTCGTCAATTTATTTAAAAAGGTTTGCCGTTATATAAAGTCTGTCTAGAGTATGATACCTTTCATGTGATTTCCATTGTCGGTGATGCTGGTATGAATGTATTTATGAAAGTTTGCATAAACACTCCGCGGCAGTACTCCGTCTATTTCTCCAGCCTTGGAGTTATTTCTGTTCTTGATATCCTGTGACGTTCTTCTCTGCATTGTACGTTATGTGCGAAGAGAATGAACCCAGTTTTGAATTGTGTCCCCTTTGGACACTACCTGATATCGAGTAAAGTTTAAATGCCAACAAAATTCACTTTGACCAGCTATGACGGACTCGTTACTTCTCACGTAGCTCTCGTATTCAGAAACTAATGTTAAATTGTCACCATTTTGAACTTTTATCTAAAACAAATAAAATAATGCATTATTAAATTTTAAAACGGCATGTCTTTGAAAAAAACCCAAAAAAAACGGTACCAATTTGATGTATTACCATGTATGTGTGTCTGTGTTTATATATATATATATATATATATATATATATATATATATATATATATATATATATATATATATATATATATATACTAGCCGATTTGCCCGAGCTTTGCTACGGATATATTTGTATTACACAATACTAATTAGCATTCTTTTAATATTTATGTAATTACAGGTTCGAAACCAAAACTTCTGGGTAAACGACATTTCTTATACCACTGGTAAAAATGTAAACGAAAGTTCTACATTACGTAGAAAAAAAAACTGTACAGGTCCGTTTTCAGTTTGTGTTGCTCCCAAAAATGTAAATTAGGATTTTTGCGGATAAACTATGCTTGGTTGTGTATATAAAAAGTACCCTATTTTTAATAAAGGAAGGACTTTCACATAAAAATTTAATAAACAAAAGATACGGCAAAAATTGCATTACACTTGTAAATCATATCTAAAAAATAGCACGGTTCGTAAACTGCAGGAGTACTAAACAGATAAAAACACCCGCATTTTTGTACTACTGCAATTATTTTTCTTTGAATGACGCTGAGACATAAAGCGACACCCCCCTCACCCGAAAAAAACCCATAATTACGTCGAAACTTCCCCACACAAATATATATTATCAACTAAATCAATTACCCAGACAGGAAAACATAAGATCTTTCTCGAAGAAAAAAAAAGTGAAAAAAAAAACGCGTAGTAATATATATCTGATATAAAAAGCATTACTTTACCTTGTTTCTTTTTCAAAGTATTATGGAAACGATAATAAAATTCAGACAGTCAAGTGAATAGTTGAAAAATGATTTTAAAATCGTCCGTAGGAAATAAATTTTAAACTTTTGTTAAACGTGCCCACACCTTACAATGAATCGACATTTATAGCCGAGACTTTAATAGAGGGCTAACGATTTAAAATATTTCGTCGAAAAATAAAATCATCCTTAGCCTAATTATTTATTTTTTTATCAATATTTGTAACTTTTACATGTATAGAAAATAAATAATTACAACAAATCATTTTATCACCATGTATCTCGATTTGTTTAAAAACTATATCCGTTCATAACCAGAAGTGAAATATCAGTGAAAATTACTTAAAATGTGCCAGTTTAGCAAATAGTACAAAATAACTTGAATTAAAATAATTTAAATAAATACACTTTAAATAATACTCTTAAATAGAACAATTACATCAATTACATTACTATAATCAGTAATTTTAATTGAGCGAATTATTTAAAAAGATTTTCTTTAATATAATATGCAAATTAGATTAGTTCTATTATGTACATTGCCTTCAATATAGTGTACATATATTGATCGTGATGCTATTTATTTATATAGAAAATCTTATAGTAAATAAAATTTATATAGATAACCGTTTTCAGCAGGAAGTTTTGTAGATATTAATCAAACTGTGAACAAACAAACAAACAAACAGACAGGATTACGGATTTATATATATATATATATATATATATATATATATATATAATAGCGGGGGTAACGGCTTTGCGTAGTCGTAAAACGTCCGAATTTCGTATATATTATTATAGAGTATATACTATATTATAGGCTTGAAATGTTTAAAAAAAAACATCTTCAAGTGCCATTAGCTAGAAACCGAAAGCTGGACTGTAGCATTCGATGCTGGTGCCATTACCACTATACCAACCTGACATGTATAGTAACTTATTAAATATTATAAATTCAAAATAAACTAAGATGACTATACAAAATGTATAACAATTTCTTTTTTTAATTTTGACCCATTTTTTTTTACTCCTAAAAACTATTTTAACTGGATAAAAACTCATAAAAGAACGTTTCATTAAAATAAGCCAATCGTTTGAAACCCCTTGTGCTGATCTGCGAGTTTTAGTTTCGGCAGAGATAAAGTTTGAAAATATGGAAGCAAACAGCCAGAAAGGCATATCGCCTTTTATATTAGTTCTCGCACGAAAGAGCAGGGCACAAAATGTTTTAAATAATAATAATAATAATAATAATAATAATAATAATAATAATAATAATAATAAATAACAATAACAAAGATTTTCGCTAACGAGGACTACTATTGACCGTAACCAGTTATACAGTCCTTTTGACATTTTCATCTCTATTTTTCTCGTTGTGTACTGAATATTTGTTAATAAACCTATATGAAATATGTTCCTTATTAAATTTTAAAGATTTTCTATTCTGAAAGAAGTTTTAAAAAAGGTTAATCTAAAAAAGTTATTTTAAAATTTCTGTTAAAAGAATAAGATTTTCTCATTATCCAGACCTGTATTACAAAGAGAGGGTTTCAAAAAATGTGTTGTGGTGTGAGGAGAAACACAAACTGAAACAGAGAGAATATTCCGACCTATAATAATATAAAGAGGGGGTTGCAAAAATGAATTGTCGTGTGAGAATAAATAGAAACTAAAATAGAGAGAAGGAGAGTTTTAAAATATAATCTTAAAAAGATAAGATACAAGTTAGAAAAGCATTTAATCTAATGAAAATTGTTAAACAAAATGTTTTTACTCTAGGCTTTAAAAATAAAGGTACAAGTGCACTTTTATAACTTTACAAAGTAAAGTATAAAAATTTAATTTAAATTGAATCAAAAAATTACCTTGGATTTATTTTATGTAATGTACATTTTGTTGCAATTTAAAACATTATCTTTCATCTAGCAATTAATGATATAGATATAAAATGTTCAATGATTTTTTTTTAAGTGCAACAGAATGTACAATCCAAGGTAATTTTTTCATTCAATTTAAATTAAATTTTTATACTTTGTAAAATTTATAAAAGTGCACTTTGAAGATAAATAAATTTCAAATTGAATCTTGTACCTTTATTTTTAAAGCCTATCGTAAAAACAATTTGTTTAATAATTTTCATGCCTTGGATGAAATGCTTTTCTAACTTGTATTGTGCGTATGTGTCTGTATTTTACAATCTATTAAGTTTCATTTGTTTCAGCTTTGGATTTATTGTGATATCCCGCACAATAGCATTTAAACCAACGTATACAAACACATGCATAAATATATATCTGTGTGTGTAACTCGGTTAAAAATTGTTGTACGAGATGTATTTATCACAACTACATAGCTGAAGCACTAAATATATATATATATATATATATATATATATATATATATATATATATATATATATATATATATATACACACACATGTATATATATATATATATATACATGTGTGTGTATGTGTATGAACAATGCTCTCTTTGTATAAAGATTGGTAAATGTGGACATGAGTACGATATAGCGTAGGTCTGCGCTGATTCGGCTTGTTACTACTTCGTACAGCGTTCCAGTGAGAGCATGTGTCTATCTTCAATGTTGTTTATATTTTGACCGGCCCGACAAAACACTGCAGCAGATAATGAGAATAAACACGAGGTCTTATCGCTTAGGATCAGGCGTAAATCCGTTGTGCGCTACGCAGATATGTTCCCGCAGCTAGTCAGTCCACGGCCATCCATCTTTCAGCACTAGTTCGAAAGCGGCTCCCGGAGGAGAAACACGCTATCTATCAGAAAAAATGGCCGACAGATATAAAGGAGCATATAATTACCTCGTATAAAGTGATGTCCAGTACCAGACAACTTGTATGGACTCTTTTTTTTTTCTTTTCGTTTTCCTATCGCCATCTTTTTTTTCTTTTTTAGGTGATGGTGGTGGTGGGGTGGATGAAAGATTCATTATTTTTCTGTTTATTCATTTTCTGATTTCGTTACTTAATTTGTTTGTTGACAATTTTCTGCAGATACAACTTGCGAAAAAATCATTTTTTGTCGTTTTTTTCTTTACACTTCATTTGCTTTTTTTTTCTGTGTTTTTTTTTTTGTGGGTATTGAGGGAGGGAGGGGTCTTTTCAGTTTTTCTTCAGCAACATGGTGGTACGAAGATATCCTTTACTTTTTCATCCTTTAATTTCTTTTCATTTTTTTTGTACCTGATCCCTTGCTTGTTTTCTTCTCTCTTTCTTTCATTCTTTTCCTGTTGTTTCCTTTTCCTTTGTTTTCATAGGCGACCATTTCTAACGTTTACACAGGGAGACCCAACACGTTGTAGCAGAGTACGTCGCAAGGAACATAGCACAAGTAATAACTCGACTCCTTTTTTTAACAACGACATTTATTTCCCCATTCTCCCGCCATGCACGACTTCTCGTTACGGCTGTGATGTAACCCACGTCTTTAACATGATTGCGCTCTTTTTCTCTGACCTCTGTCCTCTCGAACGTCGTCTACGTCTCTAACGAGATCTCGAACGTTATCCTGAACGTGCTCCTGAACGTGCTCCTGAACGTGCTCTCGAACCTGCGCCCGAATGTGGTTTCGAACGTGCTCCCTCGTTTTTATAGTCTTTCTATTTCCTTACCGTGACGTTACTTCGCACAGGGCTCGGTATTTGTATACGCGCGTCCACGCTCTGTTACATATTTACTCTAACTGCTTTCTTTCTATCGTCTTATATTACTTCTTATTTTCCATTTCTTCCCTTTGCTTCTAGCAGTACCACCTGGCGTTGCCCGGGAAAAAGTATAACTTATTTCGATTAAAACTTGTACCTTTCGACCCTTCTTTATCTTTCGCATACCTGGTTTCCCTAACTCTCTCCAAACACCTCTTTCTCCATTGCTCAGCCGATTTAACTCGCTTTTGTATAGTATATTACTTATGAAATTACTTGGAATTTTTATTTCCAAATTAATACATAATAAAATTTGAAAAACGCTCCCATTTACGAAACCCGGCCAAATGGATCATCAGAAAATGAATATTTATTTTATAAATTTGATGTATTATTCTATCGAGGGTAACGTTAATCAATCATATGTCAACTTTGTGGGGTGTCGTTTACAAAGGAGTGGTCACTTATCAAAGCCCCGAGGCCACTCGAGAATAAGGGTTAATGAGTGTACGCTAGTCAACGGGGAACTACCGTAGTAATTGTAAATAATGGACATTTGGTAAATTGGATTGCTAAAGAGGACGGCTTACTAGAATTTGTTTACGTTGGACTTGAAGAGGACCATATTGTAGTCAGCTCGAATCAAGGGAATCTGAATTATTATTATTATTTTACTTTTGTTAAAAAAATATGAAAAACACATTAAAAAACTGTCGTTTATTTTCTATTGTTTTATGAAAACATATGAAAAACACATTTAAAAAATTGTCGATTATTTTCTTACGTTTCTTAAAAAATGTGAAAAACACATTTAAAAAACTGTCGTTTATTTCTTACATTTTTATGAAAAATATGAAAAGCATATTAAAAAAACTGTCGTTTATGTTTTAAATTTTGTTAAAAAGATAGGAAAAATACATTAAAAACTATCGTTTATTTTTTTTACTTTATTAAAAAGATCTGAAAAACACATTAAAAAACTGTCATTTATTTTTTTACTTTTATTAAAAAGATATGAAAAAAACATTAAAATACTGTCGTTCATTTTTTTATCTTATTAAAAAGATATAAAAAACATTAAAAAACTGTCGTTTATTTTTTTAATTTTGTTAAAAAGATAGGAAAAACACATTAAAAACTATCGTTTATTTTTTTACTTTTATTAAAAAGATATGAAAAACACATTAAAAAACTGTCATTTATTTTTTTACTTTCGTTAAAAAATATGAAAAACACATTAAAAACTGTCGTTTATTTTTTTACTTTTGCTAAAAAAGATATGAAAAACACATTAAAAAACTGTCATTTATTTTTTACTTTTGTTAAAAAAACATGAAAAACACATTAGAAACTGTCGTTTATTTTTTTGTTTTGCTAAAAAGATATGAAAAACACATTAAAAAACTGTCGTTTATTTTTTACTTTTGTCAAAAAGATATGAAAAACACATTAAAAAACTGTCATTTATTTTTTTACTTTGTTAAAAATATATGAAAAACACATTAAAAAACTGTCGTTTTTTTACTTTCATTAAAAAAACATATGAAAAACACATTAAAAAAACTGTCGTTTATTTTTTAATTTTGTTAAAAAAATATGAAAAACACATTAAAAAACTGTCGTTTATTTTTTTTACTTTTATTAACAAGATATGAAACACACATTAAAAAAAACTGTCGTTTATTTTTTACTTTTGTTCAAAAGATAGGAAAACACATTAAAAAACGTTTGTTTATTTTTTTCTTTTGTTAAGAAATATGAAAAACACATTTAAAAAAACTGTCGCATTTAGAGGGTAACAGTCTGAAAATAAATATATATGCAAACTAGCAGTTTAGTCCGGCTTTGCTCGGGTCCTATGTATTATTCATAATTTATGTGCATATGTATATATATTAAAAAGTGTGTATATGTACGCTAATACCTTTCTATTCAATAGGCTTCCTTAACTCCCAGAAAGAAAAATTGGTAATTACCGCAAAGGTCAATTTTTTTAACTGTGACCCCAATTTTGTCCCCTTAACAATTATTTTTTGGGCTCAAATCAAGTTAAAATGTTTGACCCATGACCAAGTAACCTACATCTAAAATGTCAAGGTTTTAGACACAAAATTGGCGGAGGAGTTTGGTAGAGTTCTCAAAAATCAAATCGTTGAACTTTGACCACTCAACAGCCAAATTTCTGGCCGAAAATCAATCAAAATATTTTTCCTTAATCAATACCTCTTATGTCAAATTTTCGAGTCTGTAAACCGAAAACTGACAGAGTTATTATGTAGGGAATATATACACACACAGAGACAAACACACACACACACACACACACACACACACACAGAGGCATTTTCACTTTTATAGATATATAGATAGATTACTCATATATAACGGCAACATTACACACGTCTATTTGTTTTTCTCCCTTTTCTTTTACATATTTTTCTTCTTTCTCTTCTCCTTGTTCCGTTTCTTCTTCATATTATTCTACCAATCATTTTTCTGCCGTCTTTCTACCCAACAACTTATCTCGCTCTTTCTTTTCATATATAAACCGGTGATCGTTTGCAGATCCGACCCTATTACACATGTCCTTCCCTCTGGACGTCAACGCACATCGTCTTTTCTTATCGACAAAATGTTGGACAGAAGAAAAAGCCACTCATTCATCAGATGCCGGCTGTTTACAACAAATCCACTCGCATTCAACAACCGTTATTTTCATAGACTAAAAGGCAGACAAGTGATAAATAACTGAGTTTTACCGGCCATAAACCAAACAGACCTATTCAAGATGGCGAACATCGCACATATCAATCAAAACTTACGGTTTTCTTTCTAATTGTATCGCCAGTTCTGATTGAAAGGCGCTTCGAATTATTTCTTATTCATATATGTTTTTTCCTCCTAAACTTTTGATCTACAACTGGGCCAAATTTTCTCTTTAAAGGTGTTGATCTATAAAAGATTACAAATATTGGGAAAATGGGACGATTTGTTTTACTAGGATAAATCAAATAAGTTCATTTATTTATTAATCTCAAAATAAAAAAAAAATGTAATTTCAAATTATGGTGAACATCTTTTAATGATTTTTCAGCACTTGTGCAAATTTGGAACCGGACGTATCCAAGTATCCGCTCGGCTTTGCCTAGACATAAACCGTTGGGGTTTGTCTGTAATCTGATGTAAGACGCAGATCAGTCAATCACAAATCGCGGCAACGTTCCGTCAGCCATGTCGGCGACTGAAAAATACAATTGCGAATTTCTTAAGATTTCTATTCAGTCATAGCTGACGGAACAAGAGCATGCTACCCCCGCAATGTAAATAAAGGGTTCCGTACGAACTTTTGCCTAAATTTCTGAGTTTGACAAAAACATTCCCAAGTTCGACAAGATACACCAAAGAAGGTCGGAGATTACATTGACCGAAACATAAAAATGGCATTTAAGATGAGAATTGTAGTTCGAGGAATCAAAATAGTACGATTAAATGGATAAAAGGAACAAGAAAAAAGGTAAGTCGTTGTGCTTTTTCTTCAAGGATTCCCATGGTGGCGTTGTTAAGATTTGATCATTGGCGACGCTCGGAATAACACAGCGATGGACGTCATATTCCGGGCAAAGTTTAGATATGTCCGGTTCAAAATCTGCACAAGTACTGATTTTTTTCTCTCAATCTGGAAGTCAATAACCAAAATGGATCTATAAATTATTTTCTTTTTCTAATATAGTAATTACTATAGTGTTTCCCTCCATCCTAGGATCCATCGTCAGACAGCCCCCAACCATCCCTCAGGTCCACATTGGAACTTGCCTCGCTTAGGGAAATCTATGAGGATGTGCACATCGGCGCCGCATGAATATCAAACCTCCTGTACATAGCCCCACTTGTGCAGATTGTCTCGTGTTCTGACAATCTTCGCTTAGATCCGATTGATTGCTACTCACTTTTCCCATGGAAATTCAGAGCCTGCTGCGAGGTCTTCTTTCGATGCTGAAGAGCCTAGTTGTAGTTATATTTTATTCATTCATTCACACAACGCAAGTGGGAGTATTTTGGTTCTGTTCATCCAAAGGCTATGATAGCGGCAAAGCTCTTGCAGGATGGTAGTCGCTGCAGTTCCTATTGATGGCAAAATTGTCGTTGCTTTTCTTGTCGCACTTATCTCTCGACGTATCTGTGGCGGACTGATTCCTGACATCCTGTAGACGGATGGAAGGTTGGTCGATATCAGCTTGCCGGTAATCGTCCTACATGCATTGTTGGGATCGACGACAGCCTTTGGAGCATAAACAGAACGAACCTAACAGCTGCTAAACTGCTGACTGATAAACAATATGGATTCAGGCAAGCCCGCTCAACAGCAGATATCTTAACTGCAAATTTGAACGTATAAACCGTTCATTGGACAAAACAGGGGAGGGTAGAGCGGTAGCCCTTTATATATCTAAGGCTTTTGACAGGGTATGGCACGATGGTCTTCTAAGAGAAATTAGATCATATGGAATCATTGGAAGAATTCATAATGTAATTAGTCCTTCTTAAGTAAGAGAAAAATCCAAGTTGTCCCCACGGTCGTACATCTAAACAATATGACATAAATGCGGGAGTACTTCAGGGGTCTATCCTTGGACCTCTATTATTCCTGATATTCATAAATGACCGCCTGATAAAATTGTATCGGAGATGGGTATATTTGCCGATTACACCACTCTCTATAACAGAGATGAAGTGGAAAACAAATGAACACATATCCAAGGTAATGGCAGAAACACTAGAGGATTACCTCCAATCTGTGGCTGAATGGGGACAAAAATGGATGGTCACATTCAATGCTGCTAAGACTAAGCTTGTTTCCTTCAATAACTACAAGAAACCTTCTCTATCACCAATAGCAATGGCCAAAAACACTAATTTTTACAGGGAATAGGAACTGGAATTTGCCAAGGCTGCTGCAAGGAAGGCTGGCTCCCTCTGTCGTGCTAGAAAACTATTTACGCCTGAAAGTATCCTGTACCTGTATAAGGCCACAATTCGCCTATTTATGGAGTACTGTTGTCACATCTGGGCGGGTGCATCTGCTGCTTGTCTCTCGCTCCTGGACAGGGTTCAAATAGAGTCGCCAACCTGATAGGTCCTGAACTATCATCTAGGCTTCAGCCTCTCTCCCTATCGACGAGATGTTGCATCCTCTGCCTGATTTACAAATACCTTAATGGTGAATGCTCTGACGAACTGCAAAAACTTGTACCTCCTCAACGTAACTACCCCCGACAAACCCGACAAGCTTGTAAGTCTCATCCCTTTACAGTAGAGATCCTTAGGTGCAAGAAAGCCTTTTACTCCAATAGTTTCTTCCACAGAACTACAGGTCTTTGGAACTCCCTTCCGGGATTCTGCTTTCCCAACCGTACTGATATGCAGAAGTTCAAGTGTAATGTGAACAAACATCTTTCTACTCATCTCCCTTTCATAATGCCACTGCAAATTAAGTCCCTGATAGTAGCCCCCTGCTTCAAAGTGGCACTGTGCCTTGTTTGGGGTGAAAATTGAACAAAACAAAAAAAAAGAACCTATACGCATTATTCTGCGTAGTGTCTGTTTCTCGATAATAGAGTAATATATAAGTAATAATATAAGGTTAATGTAAAGGGTTTAGCCGATTTATGATTTCATTATTTTAGAGATGAGGTATGATTGCTTGTATTATTTAGATTAATCGGAGTAACATTCTCATCTTAAGTGTTTTTTACGTTGTTTTTATTTAACTCATGTTCGCCCCTTACAAAGTATATCACCACTTGGGCATAAGGGGCTATTATATAGGGCCATGTCTAGATTAAGAAAATATTTGTTTATGCCGCATTTAAACTTCTGCATATCAGCATAGCCAGGGAAGCAGGCAGCAGGTAGTGAATGCCAAAGTCTAACTTTCAGGGAAGAAACTATTAGAATAGAAAGCTTTCTGGCATTTAGGGGCATCAACAGAGAAGGGGTGAGATCTTATTGCTAAGCGGGTGTGTTTGCGGGTACGTCGAGGGGGCACAAGTGAAACAAGTTCATCAGAACATATTCCATTAAAATATTTGTAAAACAGGCACAGTGGTGCAACATTGCGGCGATGGGACAGGGGCTGGAGCTTAGTTGATAAAGTGGGCGATTAGATTGACGACTCTTTTTTGGACTTTATCTAAGAGGGAAAGAGTAGTGGTAGATGCACCAGCCCAGATGTGGTAACAATACTGCATGCATGGTCGAATGGTGGTCTTCAGATGTATAAGTCGTGGTGTTTGGCAAAGGAGAAAAGGAGTAACTCTACACTCTGAGCTTTCGTATTTTGGGGTCTAGTAAGTAAATTCACAAAATTTTGAAAATCTTGAAAATCAAAAACTGTGTTCTTCTGAATTTTTTTTATAACAATAATGCCCTAGCGTTCTATGGCTTGATTTCATATATTAATGTGCAAATATTGACTCTTTACCTTCTGGCTGGTATACAAAGTGTAGTATCTGCTCTGTCTGTCTGTCTGTCTGTCTGTCTGTCTGTCTGTCTCTCTCTCTCTCTCTCTCTCTCTCTCTCTCTCTCTCCTCGATAGGCAACGGAGAGGTGTTTTTAATTAAAACAATTTTTACTTTTTTTCCTTATCCAGGTTTCCCTTTTTTGGGTAGTTGGCTTTTCCTCAAATTATATTTTGTGTCTATTTCTATTTGCGTGTGGTTACAAGCAAATAGGGACTAGACAGAAATATACGAAAGGAATGAATGTTTTTAATCGTGGAAGACAAAGTAGGAAGCCACTATAAATAAGGAGCTAAAAAATAGTATTTAAAAGTCAAAAACCTGCCAAACGATAGTCGTTGGATGGAGTAGGTTCTGATCCAGAAAATAGCAATTGTCCCGTCTTTGTCAGAAACATTGCTATTAAATTGTTAGACTATTATGAAAAAATAAGAGATGGGAGTTAAGCGGCTGTCGAAATAGAGCACAATATCTCCTTAAATTATAACGTGGTTTCGAATAAATAAGGAACCCTTCAGACAAAAACCATAAAAGAATGTCTGATTATGTATACGCCATTCTTCTCCCTTACTCCTTCATAATTTTCTATCCAATCTTCATTTTTCTTCGACTATTTTATCTGCAAAGATGATAAACAATATTAATCTATCTCAAATTTTAGCAAAAAAAAATAAATAATAATAATCCGTTCGGTCACATACTGATATCACGCTAGATATTTAAGAAGAAAGTGAATTTTTTAAGCAGTTTTTTTAAAGAATATAATAAAAAGAAATAAAATCCCGTATATATCTTAGCCTGAAACACGTTCTCTCTCCCCCTTTCTCTCTCTCTCTCTCTCTCTCTCTCTCTCTCACGTTCTGCATCGACTTATTCTACACCTTTCTTGCTCATCATTTCATCAAAATAGCAGAAGTATCAAAGGAAGTGGCGGTGTAGGGAAGCCAGTCATACTTCACTTATAATAACCACTGATAGAGCTAAAACACTCATAAACAGCGTATTAGAAAGAACGGGACCAACAGACAATCTAGAGAGAAAGGGTGAAAATGATAGACAGTCAGGTAATAATATTTAGAAATGAGATAATTGTAAATTACTGTCCACCAGAACAATTTCATTTAACATTATTTTTCTTCAAACGTAAATCAGTTCGAAGAATTTAGTTATATTTAAGCATGTACTCTGAATGGTTAAAATATAAAAACAAATGGCATAGCGAAACAAACGTTTTTGTAAGACAACTACAAAAGCTAGGGTAATAAACAGTGTATAAGAAATAGCGGGACAAAACATTGTCTAGTGAGAAAGGGTGAAAATGATAGAGCGTAACATAATAAGATAAGGAAATGGGTTAATTGTACAGTGCAGTCTATCAGAACAATCAAATTTGACGTTATTTTTTTCGCTCAAGCAGACTCAGTTCGAAAAATATTACTGTATTTTAATACATATATATATGCTTGTTTGAGTGTACATATATATATCTATATATATATATATATATATATATATATATATATATATATATATATTATATAATATCTATTATACATATATTTAATACATAATATATACATTATATATAATATACTATATATATTATCTATATATCTATAAAAGTGAACGTGTCTGTATGTGTGTGTACATATATGTATATATATTATATTAATATATATAATACATATATTTAATATATAATATATATTATATATATATTATATTATATATATATAATATACTAGCATGGGTGCCCGGCGTAGCCCGGGTATTTGGAGGTGTATGTTGAGCAAAAAAAAACGATCAATTTTTTTAAACTTTGACCCCTATTATGACCCTTAACATTTATTGTTTTGGGCTCAAATAAAGTTATTAAGTTAGATCCATGTCCAAGGAATCTATATCTAAAATGTCAAGTGTTTAGACCCAAAATTGCCGGAGGAGTTTGGTAGAGTTCTCAAAGGTCAAATCGTTGAACTTTGACCCCTTTATTGCCAAATTTATGTCAAAAAACAAAAAAAAATCAAATCGATTTTCCCAAATCTGAGTACCCTGTATATCAAATTTCGAGTCTGTAGATTAAAATTGTCAGAGTTATTGCGTAGGGAAATGTACACACAGACAGACACACGGACACACAGATACACAGACACGTTCACTTTTATAGATTCACGTTGCCCGGGTGTTTGGATGTGTCTGTTGAACAAAAAAAAAAAAGCAAAAAAAATGTGGTAGTACGAAGGCAGGCTCGAACCCGTACCGCGAAGGAGGAAAAGAACGGGGTAAAAACCTAACGTCTATACTTTTATGACCACCGCAAACAGAAAGCGACATTTTTTTAAAATTAAGGCTAGACAATCTAAATAAGAGGATAACTTTTAAAAAAATCGGCGAAAAAAGAGACCCCCCCCACGTAGAAAAGTGCCTCGTTGCAGGTAAAGAAATTATTGTTTTTAGCCAATTTTTCGCTATCTGTCGTATGAAAGGTCGAACTTTAAAACGATACTGATCTTGGTAAAATCCGTTCCTCTGTCGAAAGTTTAAGGCATACATGCAAACATACATACATTTATATATTGGTTACTAAAAAATTTCGACCCAAACTGATGAAAAAGCTTGCCCTATCTCTGAATACTCTTTATGTAAAATTTCAAATGTTAAGACCAGAAATTGTCTGAGTAATTTGGAAGAGACACCAATGCTCAATTTTTTTTTTAATTTGACCTCTTTTTTGGCCCCTTAATATTTATTGTTTTGGGCTCAAATCAAGTTATTAAGTTAGATCCATGTCCAAGAAACCTATATCTAAAATGTCATGCGTTTAGACCCCAAATTGTCGGAGGAGTTTGGTAGAGTTCTCAAAGGTCAAATCGTTGAACTTTGCCCCCTTAACAGACACATTTCTGGCCGAAAACCGATCACATAGATTTTACCTAATCTCAGTACCCTGTATATCAAATTTCGAGTTTTTTTAGACTAAAAAGTGACAGAGTTGTTGCGTAGGGAAATATACACAGACAGACAGACAGACAGACAGACAGACACTTAAACACACAGACACGTCCAATTTTATAGATATATAGATAGATTCTATATATCTATAAAAGTGAACCTTTGGGGGGGGGGTTCAGCATACACCTGCAAACACCCGGGCAACGCCGGGCCGAAATGCTAGTTATCTATCTATATATCTATAAAAGTGAAGGTGCCTGTGTTTCTGTGTGTCTGTCTGTCTGTCTGTGTGTCTGTGTATATTTCTCTACGCAATAACTCTGTCAATTTTTAGTCTACAGACTCGTTTTTGGGGTTTTTTTTTTTGCTCAGGATACACCTCCAAACATCCGGGCAACGCCGAGCTGAAATGCTAGTATATCTATAAAAGTGAATGTGTCTGTGTGTGCGTGCGTGTGTGTTTGTGTACATTTCCCTACGTAATAACTCTCTCAATTTTCAGTCTACAGACTCGAAATTTGATATACCGGGTGATCAGATTAGGGAAAATCTTTGTGATTGGTGTTAGGCCGGAAATTTTGCTGTTAAGGGGGCAAAGTTCAACGATTTGACCTTTGAGAACTCTACCAAACTCCTCAGACAATTTGGAGTCTAAACACTTGAAATCTTAGATATAGGTTCCTTTGACATGGATCTAACTTAATATTTTATTTAAACCCAAAACAATAAATGTTAAGGGGTCATAGTAGGGGTCAAAGTTCAAAAAATTGACTGCTTTCTTGTTTTTTTGCTCAACATTCACCTCATAATACCCGGGCAACGCCGAGATGAAATGCTAGTATGTATGTATATATACATATATATATATATATATATATATATATATATATATATATGTGTGTGTGTGTGTGCGTGTGTGTGTGTGTGTGATGAAAATAATGAAAATAGTATTCCGACAAAATAGAGAAATAAAAAGGAACATTTCCGTTACAAATTTGAATTTCAACAGATATATTTGAATTTCAACAGATATATTTCTTTTCAGTAAGAATATTAACTGCGTTCATATCTTTTAAAATTACATTAACGACTATATGACGTCACTAAGATTTCCCTCTCTTTAACAGCGCAAGCCCTCTCCTTCCTGTTTTGAATTTCCAACGTCTTTTTCCGTTTTTTTCTGAAATAGAACAGTGTCACACTTTGCACGTGAAACATTTTCGAATATTTTGTACTAGTGTCTTTTGTTTCTTAATCTCATTCATCTAGAGGAAGTCTCGAAATAAAGATGAAACTTTGATGAACACATAATACGGTTTGTTCCTTTTTATTTCTCTGTCTCTGTCTCTGTCTGTCTGTCTATCTGTCTGTCTGTCTCTCTCTCTCTCTCTCTCTCTCTCTCTATATATATATATATATATTTATATATATATATATATATATATATATATATATATATATATCATATGAGTGGGTAATTATTACCGAGCAAATTAGGCACAAGGACAATTTTTAATGTGAGGAGTGAAGGGAGGGGGAAGGGAAAAAGGGGATCAGCTCCCGAGAGGTGGGAAATGGGAACTGGTTAAAGGTCAGGTATGTGGGGTTGCACCCACATCTGGTCTCTGCTTGCAGTATCTGTCGGAACAGATACTACACTTTGAGGTATTTACAAACGCTGATTAACTCAGCTTTGTATAATAATAATAGGTACTAGCAGACCCCGTGCCCGTGAAAATTCTACGGTAGTCGAAACTTTTTTAAACACATCATAAACAAAATGAATAAAAATAAAATAAGCCAATAACGACGAATCTAAAACAATGTTTTTTAACAAATTATGTTTTAAACTTTTTAAGCTAAAAAGAATTGATTCAAAAAAAAATTATTTTTCAGTAAAAATTCAACACACAACAGATTGTTTTGTCGTTTTTTTTTCTGAATAATTTTTTTTTATAAATTATAAAGCAACAGATGTCAATTCAGTAGATGTTTTTTTTAAAGAAATTATAATAAAAAATGTTCTCCTCTCAACATCATTTTTTTAAATTATAAAATAAAATAGCAAATTTGAAACCGTAAACAAACAGCCATGATTTTTTTTATTTTTTTGGAGAGGAAATTGTTTTAATGATTTTTACTTGATAAAGAGTGACTAAAATGATGGGAATTCGTTTCTTATTAATTAATGTTTGTTGTTTCTTATTAATTAATGTTTGCGATGATGATGGTTGTTTTGTGACACTGGATGTACGGACAAGTCAGTTAATTTTTAGATTCATATTTGAATACACATTTATTTGAATAAACACGATTTAGATCACCGTATTTATTACATTATCATTTCAAGTATCTAAAAGCGTTTTTGTGTATATTTCTATTGCGTCATATTACTGGAAAGCAGAAATAAAGAGCGGCCAGATGTTATTATCCATTTTCCATTTTCCATACAAAAAGGGAAATAACTCATTTGGGACGCTTCCTGTGTAAACACGTTTTTTACTGTTAATATTATTTCATCTGCTACTGATCTCGTTCCCTTTAAATGCTTAAAGCCCTGAAATCCTCATCATTTACCGACAGATTTGTTTTCCATACGCTTGCAATTGGGACTTCCGGATTGGTGTGCCTTTTGGTGAGGTCTTTGTTGAGCTATACAGATCATAAACTAACACGTGTGCCCTGATGTGCTAGATTGTCGCTGCGATTAATGTAACGGTACTTACGCAGAAACTGCATTCTAATGGCCGCATCTTCAATTTGATTTTCTTTGGTATTAATTAGAAAAACTAAATAAGAAAGTAAATAATTTGACTCTATGTTCCTGAATATTTTAGATGGCGATTGCTAATTCGTATTATTTGGAACATTCAGACTGTTTTTCTCGCCGTCATTTTCACAGAGTTTTGGTCGATGTAACCCCCGACTCTGTTTTTACATGTGTAACTTCACGAACTCGATAACTTTTCTGTGGAACTCGGGGATCTGCACGGAATTTCGAACGGAAACTTTTATTTAATCAACGCAGGTTAGATAGCTTTTGATTTATCAAAGATGTCTACGTAAAAGTTCCAAGTAATTGGCAATTTTATTTTAAGTATCGCTTGCACTGAGGATTGAACTTTTAACCTCAAGAATAGTGTAACTTGCAAATTGAATTTTACTAAGCAATTAATCCGATACGATTCAAGAGTTTGATAAAAATATTAATAAGTTCGACAAGAAACACATAATGAAGGTAAAAAATTACAGACATTATGAAAATAACATTCACGATGCGAACAATAGTCCGAATAATAAAAACTAGCGAGACCTGTGGAAATTCAACGGGGAGAATAATTCATATGTAATTAATTGGTTTTGGTATTCTGTAGATGTTCCGCGCAAATGAAGACTCTCTGATATTATTGTAGCTCTTTTGTTAAAGCTGTAAAAGCATTTATTTAAGCTAGCAGGGACGCCCGACGTAGCCCGGTCGTAAAATATGCTTAAGTATGATATTTTCATTCATGCGGATTTCGTATATATTATTAGAGAGTTAATGTTCTATCGATTTTTATATATTATAAAGTTGCGATTTCAAAAAAAAAAAATATATAGCCATATGCCTTGAGTGCATCAGCTTGAATCGAAACCGAAACCAAAACTTATCAAAAAATATGTATGTATATATATATATATATATATATATATATATATATATATATATATATCTGTGTGTGTGACTTGAGTTCCTTCAACAAAAATCGAAATCGAAACCAAAACTTATGAAAGAATATTTTGTAAAATAATTTATAAAATAAAATGATTTGAGTACCATCAGCTATAACCGAAGGTGAAACCAAAACTTATGAAGAATTCTTGGTAAAATTATTTATTACAAAAAATAGAAGTCCATAACAATTAAACAACAATTACTCGGATGTAAGCGTGACACACAAAATAAATAACACACACGCTATCCTATTAATACATAGATAATATAAAAATTTGAATGCATAGATTTAAATAAAAATACTTGTCTAATATAACTTGTCATATGCAATACAAAACAAAAAAAAATATATTCAGTAGAAATCATAATTAATACTAGTAAAACCCGTTGAAATTGGTGGTTGTATACCCCTGCTCAAATTTAAAACCAGGGGCAAATCTTTCAAAATTTAAGGATGGATTTTGAACTCCTCCCGCCTATAGTTACCATACTACAATGCAAAAGGTTACAAAACCAAACTACATTCCAAACAAGTATGGCGTGGTTTGCTTGAAGCATTGTTAAAGAATTAAGTCCTTTCGGGTATATAACCCATCATCAGTGGAAAAACAAACCCTCTCTCTAGCCTATCAATTGTACAGTGGCTGTTTTGTTTAGATTTTAAATCCAAACGCTCAAAGATTAATTAATTCCGTTATAGGTTCAAGGGAAATATTATCTTCTCGTAACGACTGTACATTCGTAAATATCTTACATTCCAAATATATTATTCCAAAATTTACATTTTTATCAAATGAGGCGTTTTCCACTTGATTAAAATTATAAGACCAGTAGTATAAATCTTTTTTTGTTAGTTATCTTGTTTAGTTACATCTTAGCAATCACTGCGTAAATGTGCCACTTTGTCTAAACCAAGCAAATTTACCAAAATTCTAGATTTCCATAACAAAGTTTTGTCTCAGGTAAGGTAAATCGCAGTAACACTGTGATTTGCAACTTTCTAAAAAGAACAGTGAGAGACATATTGAAATGCAATATCCACTGTCGGTTTTAAAGTCGACACCAATGTGTACTTGCATATTCTGAAGATTGTAGTGTGCCCTAAGTACAATCAGATGGCCGCTGACAGACCCCATATGTGGCATCAGGACTCGGCGCCGGTCCATAAGTCAAAAGACCCATGCTTGGCTTCGGAAGGAATTCTACAACTTTGTACTCTTCCCTTACTGGACCCCCCTCCTTCCACGACCTGAGCCCACTGGATTACTTTGTTTGGTCTTAGGTAGAGAACATCACTAACATGACTTCGCAGAGCACCAAAGCCATCGGCCGAGCTCCAGCCCGCGCTTGTGGAAAAGACATGCTCCTAGTGTCGGACTCGTATCAAAGTCGAAATTGAGGCTGAAGGCGGTTACATTGAATTGATGTCTGCTCTACTACATAACCAAGTTATCCGAATGCTGCCCAAATCCCTACATAGTACCCCAGTAGTTGTTGCCCCTGATAGTAGCACCCTACACCAAAGTGGCAATTTGCCTTGTTTGGGGTGAAAATGTAATTAAAAAAAAAAAAATTGATTAAATAAAGCTGTAGTGTTGTTTCATTTATGGCAACAAATTTATCGCTCCATCCTATATATATATATATATATATATATATATATATATATATATATATATATATATATATATATATAGTAAGTTATAAAATGTATATGGCGATTAAGCTACACTGAATATTCCGCGTTTCATCCACTCTTCAGGCTTATGCGCGAATTCTGTGGTTGTTTGTTGAAATAAAATTTCAATAGAAGATGTGCATATAAAACGACAAATAACCACAGAATTCGCGCATAAGCCTGAAGAATCTTAGAGCGGATGAAACGCGGAATATTCAGTGTAGCTTAATCGCCATATACATTTTATAGCTTACTGACTAGCTTTATATATAAACTAACATTAATAAAAAAAAAAAATTAAAATTAAAAAAAAAAACACTAACCTAGATTTAAAACAGATCGAGAAGCTAAATATCCAGGCTAAATAGAGCACACATAAAGGAACAGGTCAACCAGAGGTCAAATAGGCCTTTGTCCGATAAATGCATTCTCATTGACTAATAGTAAGGGCGCGGTGGATACTAGAAAGCTGATTGACTAATTAATATTTCCATAGAAGATGCGCATATAAAAACGACAAACAACCACAGAATTCGCGCATACGCCTGAAGAATCCTAGAGTGGATGAAACGCGGAATATTCAGTGTAGCTTAATCGCCATATACATTTTATAACTTTTTTTTTTACATAGGCATCACCACATTATCAAGGCCAAGAGGCCACTCAAGGATAAGGGTTAAAGAGTGTACAGTAGAAATTGGACAATATAGTAATTATTAGTAAGGAAAATTTGGTAAATTTGATAACTTATATGGAACGGCTCATCAAGAACTTATTTACGTTAGACTTGAACACAACCATACTGTAGTCACCCGGAAAGCAGGAAAACGGAAGACAATTCCACAGGCGTGCAGTTCTAAGAAAGAAGCTTTGTTCATGGAATCTACGTTTAGGTTTAGGCACAGATAAAAAGTGGGGGGAATTATTGATAGTGTTTACAGCTAGACGAGTGTTTCTTGTGAAAGTTTGGCGAGGGGGGACCATAGATTGAAGCTCAGTCGAACACTTTCCATGAAAATAACGATACATCAGAGACAAACTCGCAACATCTATTCTATGAGATAGAGGTTGCAAGGAAGAGAAAAGGACATCTCCTACGAGGCTTCGAAGTCTATTTTGAACACTATCAACTTACTAACTAGCTCTACTTACGTATTGAGCACTTTTGAAGTAAATACTTAAAGTTTACGCATACATCTATACTTTCGTATATTAATTTTATGTGTGTAAATTAAGTAGTTTATATATATATATATATATATATATATATATATATATATATATATAAGCCGAACTCAGCCACGCATTGCTGGGGCTCAGTTTGTGTGAATGGACCCCCCACTCAACAAAAATAGACAAAATTCATTTATTAGGAACGAATTAGTGTGGCAAACTGTTTTTATTATTATGGAAAATACTTGTAAGTTAATTAATAAAGAAAATAAGTTACGCATATATTTATTTGCGGACTATTATCCTCATCTCTTATAATTGTGGTTTCACGACAATCATGAATATGTAAGAAAACGCAAAATGAAAAGTAGGTAGATCAATTTTTTTATTGCTTTTGTGATAGCAATTTATTGTAGCGAACCGTTTGGTAAAACGAACACACGGACACAGAAACACATAAGAGAAATAATAATCGGGATGAGAGAAGAAAGAGCGAGTAAGCGAGAGAAAGAATGTGAGAATCAAGGCGGGAGAGAGCGAAATAAAGGAGAGAGAAAGTGAGAAAGGAGATAAAAACTGTTGTAGATAATGTTGACTCCGTAAAATGTTTTTTTTTTATTTTGGCAGAAAAAGAAATGTAAAATTCGAGCGAGCGAGCGACCAAGCGTAGTGCGATCGGTCAAGCGAGCAAGCAATCAAATATCCGAGCGAGCGATTGAGTAAGCGCGAAAAGGGAGAGAGAGCGAGAGAGAGATAAAGGGAGTGGAGGTGAATAAAAACCTTTGTAGGTGGTATTGACGTCGTGAAATTTTGTTTCTTTAATTTCGACGGAAAAAGAAATGCAAAAAGCGAGCGAATGAGAGAGAAAGATGAAGAGAGAGAGAGGAAATAAAAACTGGTTCAGATAACGTTGGAGCCGTAGAATTTTTGTTTTTTTATTTCGACAGAAACAGAAATTCCAAAAGCAAGCCAGCGGGAGAGAGAGAGAGCGAGAGAGAGTTGAGAAGAATATACACAGAAAGAGAGAGGGGGAGAGTTTTAAAGAATATATACAGAGAAAGGGAGAGAGATAGAGAGAGAGAGTAAAAGAAAGAGATAGAGGAAATAAAAACTGTTGAAGATAATAATGACGCCGTGAAATGTTTGTTGTTTTTTCTTTGGCATAAAAACATTACACAGCAAACAATATCTACACCAGTTTTTATCCCCCCTTTCTCTCTCTCTCTCTCTTTTTCTCTTATCTCCCAACACTCACTGTTTCTCTCTATCTCGATTACTTTTTACATTTCTTTTTATTCCCAAGAACAAAACACATTTCATGGCGATCTATATCTACACCAGTTTTTATTTTCTCTCTGTCTGTATATATTTTCCCAATTCTTTCTATCTTTTTCGCTTGCTCGCTGTCTCGCTCACTATCACTCTCATAGTTGATATGCAGAAAAGATAAGTGACACGATTAAAAGCTAGCTTATCATAGGAAAATATGTGAGAAATGTATTAAAAGTAAAAGAAGTATAAAAAATCCAAAAATAAACAATGGTCTCCGTACCAAAGTTTTCAGGGTTTGTTTTTAGGGGGGGGGGCAAAGTGGCGTGTTGTTAATGCATGCATAGGTAAGTATAAGGTTATCAGTATTTAATTTTTTGTTTATGAACGGTTATTATCTTTATATTTGTTTATTTTTTTATTTAAAATGATTGCCTCTTGTAGATAGTGCCGCCAAATTTGAAAAGTTCTGGAGCGTTTGTTTATGTATTAAGATGTAGATTCCGGAATAATCGAATTGTCAACTTAACCAATAATAATGGGCGGAATTTGAGAACGAAGAAGTTATCATTTTGGAATCAGGAGATGGAAAGATTATGTTATGTCTATGAGTATTTAGTTACGTAAGCTGCTAATACAATATATGTAGAATGTGTATATTTCGTCCTAGTTTTGACTGGGGGCGGTAGGAAGACTTAGTATTTAAAGGTGAAAATAGGAACTAATTCCTGTAAAGATGCTGCGATTGTGATGGCGTTGCTCCTAAGATGAATTAAAGGAAATTATTATAACGACTGAATGTGTGTAAAATGTCGTTCGAAAGTTACATAAGAAAGTGGCTAATAGTCTAGACATAATAAATTTGCATGTGGCATCTGTTCTTGCAAGCCTACGGTAGTTAAGTCCATAAGGAAATTTCTGCAATCAAAATATTATATATGGAAATATATCTGTGTGTGTGTATTTTTTTTTTTTGCGCGCGTGTGTGTGTGTGTGTGTGTGTGTGTGTGTGTGTGGGTGTGTGTGTGTGTGTGTGTGTGTGTAAGCAGCGACGAATGAGATAGAAGACACTGAAAAAAAATTATACCGTCCGCAGGCTGCAGAACAAATCAGGCATTCGGAAACAACACATGCGCATAGATGACGAGGAAGCAGTTTGTGTTTTATTAATGTTTATTACAGAGAATAGAATTTACCCTAAAATTTAAAAGAAATCAAAGTATTCCTAAAGTGGAAGAATGTGTGTTTTTTTTAATTATTTCTATTATGACTCTACGTTACTACGACTTCTAATATGAATAAAATGAGATAAAGAAAAACATAACAACTTAACAACTCTAATAATAGTACCACGGCAACTATTACGGTTACGGATAAAGGCAACACGAAAAGAGAGATAATAACTGTGAGTAGTCTACCACAACGTCTCAGATATCTATACTAATCACAGAATCATCTGCTACGAGACGAGGCGGCCATGTTTGTTGGCAGCTAATATTTTTCTCAACGGCTATGTAGCAATTTCATATTCAAATCCATTGAAATTATTTCAACACCTGAGAAAATAACAGCCGTTGTTAGCAATTTATTGATGATAGCTTTCCCAGAATTTATACGTGATATTTACTGCAATCTTCGGTAGAGCTACATAGATGTCCTGTCTGAATTCTTCAACAGTTCGATAACGATATTAGAAAAGTTAGCTCCGATTTTTCCGATTCCCGATTCCGATAAATCGTCCCAACACTAATATATATATATATATATATATATATATATATATATATATATATATATATATATATATGAAATAAAATGGAGGTGGAAGGACCTGGATACTCAACGTTTCGCCCGATTCAATCCCTCTTGAAGAAGCCCGCATAAATCGGGCGAAGCGTTGAGTATCCAGGTCCTTCCACCTCCATTTTATTTCATATCGTCGGATTTAATCCAGCTCAACAATCATATATATATATATATATATATATATATATATATATATATATATATATATATATATATACAGATGCGGCATACATGTGAATATTAATTGAGATTTCGGTGGACTTCTTTCAGGAAATGTTTGGAAACCATTGGATCAGAATTAAAAAATACTTTCCAAACGTTTCGCTAACTGCTAACAACTCTGGTTATATTTCATGTTTCGTTATCTCCTACGCTACCATAGAATTTTAATGAATGTCTGGTCTATAAAAAAAAAAACACATAAGATCCAAAAGAAGAAATCGCAGTTATGTTAAACAACGTGCAGAGAATGTTCAACACTGAGGCGCTATCTCTTCACTCGCTCACAGACGTGTTATTTACAGACATTCTAGAAACGTGTTTAATAATCAGACGAGTTAAACCAGCAATACCATCGCATTTGACGCCTATGGCTGTCATCAACACATGTAAATCCACTCCGGTTTCATTACCTGATTCGGGCCTACATGGTGTAGCTGCATGGTTAGAGCATTGGCGCAGAGAAGGAAAATTGAACAAGCCTCATCACAAAGCAGAGATTTGGATCTTTATATGTTCTTTATAGATTTGGTATCTCCATCTGTAATCGCAACTACGTAACTACTTACATCGTTAGTAGTTACATCGTAAGTACTACGTAACTACCTACATCGTAAGTAGTTACGTAACTACCTACATCGTAAGTAGTTACGTAGTTGCGATTGCATAATCGTAATTGTATAATTCACCGTATCGTATTCACTCGCTCATTAATCGCATTTTATTATGAAAATTTATTATTATTTTTTTTATTACATTTTCACCCCAAACAAGGCGTATTGCCACTTTGATGTAGGGGGCTACTATCAGGGGCAGCAACTACTGGGGCACTATGTTGGGATTTGGGCAGCAAGATGTCGGTTCACGTTGCATTTGAACTTCTGCATGTCAGTACAGTTACAATTGTAAAATATATAATTTTTGGAAACTCTCTTGCCGCCATCTTGTCATCATGAACGTCTGTAAATTTAGCATAAACATGTTTCTGTATTTTTAGATGAGGCTTGATCATGTGTATTAATTTGGTTTCTTCGAACTACTGTTCTCATCTTGAGTGTTATTCTCACAAGGTTTCAGTCGATGTAACCTCCGACCTTCTGCAGGTTTATCTTGTCGCACCTGTCGATCTTTTTGTCGGCCTCGGAAATTTTGATGGAATTTCGAACAGAACGCTTTATTTATTCGACGTCGGAGGGGAGGGGGGCTCTCTTTCCGTTAGCTGTAGAAATCTCGTGCCATTCGTCAGTTTATCCTGGTTATCGTCCGCAGTGAGAATTGAACATTCAATCTCCAGAAGACTACCAAGTACGTTAGCCGTTACGCTACGTACATACCACTCCAAATAATAGAAAACTGATCATTATAGTATTAGCATCGTAAGCGTTCATCAGGTAAACCTTTATATTGAATAAAAATACGATGTTTCAATTTGCTATTTTAACCCGCTTAAAGGTGACACTTTTTTCTAAACCGCAAATACACAGTTGAATGTACAATGTGTTAGTCACGAAATATTTATTTAAATATTTCTTTATCGAGATTGGTATACGATGTTGACCCATGGTTGGAACCACGGAAGGAAAACACGGAACACGGATTAAGTGTAAAAAAGATATATTAACCAAAAGTTACAAGGATTGAATAAAGAATAAGCGGTGCTTGCTATCCGGTGGTGTTCCTTACAGGCAGTCGTATGTAGGGCGTACTACTAGTACTCCTGCTGATTTTTACGGTATATCGATACTTGTAACTGAGAGTGTTATCTCACATCGTACTATAGTACTGGAATAGTCTATGATGCAGGCAATTTTCGATCTTACAAGAGTATACAATATGATATTTTGTTCATGACAACAAAATACCGATTACAATTCATGAACATGTATGTAACAGTAATAAAAATGATATATACTATTAAAGTATATTATTTAAAGCGTTAGGACATTGCATAAAATACAAAGATAAGAGAGAGGCGTTCCAAAAATAATGCCTACTATTTTCTATTCCGCCCAAATAGATTTGAAAGGATTGAAAAGTGCATTGTTATGATGACTGAATATATGCATTCATGACCTGGAAGTTTATTCTTTCTGTTGAAGATATTGACGGTGTAAGACGCTAAGAAAGTAACCCTGCCATAGACGGACGTCAGAAGCAGAGATGGAGCACAAAACGTCACTACTTTTAATGGAATCACTCCCGTCTTTGTGGCTTACTTCTTGTATTAAATAAATAAGAGGCATTTTTAAACGAATCATCGTTCATCGTTGGCTTTCCATTGATGCGGACTATTTAAGAAAATAAATTCTGAGCACAAAGGTCGCTCATTTTAATAGTATTAATCCCGTCTTCGTTTTTTAGTTAAAAATAGGAGGTATTATTTATAGAACGATCCTGCTACCACAAAGCGTGATGTAGACGCCCATCCACAGGTGTCGTTCATCGCTAGCAAAAGTGCACTGATATTGATTGAGCGCAAAATATCGCTCGTTTTAATGATACTACTTGCGTCTTCGTAGCTCTTCAAATTCTGAGTTAAAACATTGCCAGCCATGGAACGACCCTCTTATCAAAAGGGCACTCTTGACCTATATGCACAACGATCGCTGAAAAAATTAATTGAGAATGGTAGTTACTATGTAGAAAAATAAGTTCTGGAGCATAAATGCCGCTCGTTTTAATGCTACTGCTCCCGTCTTCGTAGATTTTTAACTTTCTGAGTTCAAATACTAGGAGGCTTTACAATTGTAACGACATTCGTAAACAATAAAAACATGCAGTAACAGTAAACAAAATATTTTTAAATTACAAGAACTAGGCTGGGTGCCCGGCGTTGTCCGGGTGTTTGGAGGTGTGTGTTGAAGAAAAAGAAAAAAAAACACAGGTTGTAGACAGACAGGTTCGAACCCGTATCGGGAAGGAGGAAAAGAACGTGAAAAAAGTGGTCTTTGTTGTTGCGCTCACGCCAAACTGGAAGTGACGAATGTTTAAATTAAGGCTAGTCAATCTAAAAGAGAGGATGACTTTGGAAAATATGGGCGAAAAAAGCGA
Organism: Euprymna scolopes; assembly: GCF_053919585.1. Classification (NCBI taxonomy): domain Eukaryota; kingdom Metazoa; phylum Mollusca; class Cephalopoda; order Sepiida; family Sepiolidae; genus Euprymna; species Euprymna scolopes. Next base: position 162,507,385 of record NC_136482.1, on the reverse strand, counting down.
CCCCTACCTGTAGAAAAGTGTTCAGTGGAGGACGAAGGAATTAATGTTTTTAGCCAATTTTTCGATATTTGTCGTCCGAAGGGTCAACTTCAAAACGATACCGATTTCGTGAAAATCCATCGCCTCTGTCAAAAGTTTAAGCCAGACATACATACATACATACATACATAGATAATACATATATTTAAACAGACAAGTGAGATTTATATTATAGAAGATTACATTAATAATTCTCCTGGAAGAATTACTTCCATACAGTCATATTATTAGTTAGAATTGTGTCATTAATGCGAGTCTTATATTGCAAAATTATGTTAAGCATATATTTTTCAGTACTGATTCCGTGAAAGAATTATTAAGTTTATTTAAAAATGAAATTAAGAATTTAGATTTTATAATTGGACAGTTTTTTTTTTCGTTTTTAGTACCACCATATCGAACGTTGCATTACTTTGATGCACGTCAGCAGTCAGTTAATCGTGAGACAACAGTCATTTCAGATCTGTTTGAAAAAACATCTCATAAATTACGTCGTACTACTGATGTAGAGTTTTAGTCCCGAAATATTAAGACGAGCAAACTGATTGCAAAATAAAAGAATATAGCAACACTGATACACAATCATGTTTGAAGTATTCAATAATTTACGTGTGTCTGCTTTTTATTTGGTGTATTTACTTTATGCCAGTATTGTCATAGCCTTCTATATAACAATACATTTTTCCTTTAGGCTAGGCGCAAAGTGTAGTATCTGTTTTTATACTGCACTATACCTTTTCTGACCTCGATCAGTTGAGCAGAAATCCTTCTAGATTGAAGCAATTTTTTTTATTTCTGTTCTCTATCCCCTTTTTAGAGACCTGGGCGATTCCCCACATTAAAAACCAACCTTGTGTCTAACTCTGCCCTTGTGGGGAGGCAAATAAATATGAACAATATATTTGTGGATGAACTCGATAAACTGTCAGTACGGCTACTAGTTCTATAGATCTGTTGCTGTTGTTTTTCTTGTTATTGTTGTTGTTGTTGTTGTTGTTGTTGTTTTTAGCGATGATGATGATGATGATGATGATGATGATGATGATGATGATGATGATGATGATGATGATGCATCATAGAATGGAGTGAGCATGGCTAGCTGGATGCTCGCACAGCTTCTTAACCAATTGAAGTGTTGAAGTTAACTCTGGATAGACAGGGTGCGCATTTCAAACTTATATTCGAAACCCCACCACTAGGAGTACTATCCGTAACATGGTTACTCGTTCGGTCTCTGGAATGCTAAGAAAGCGCAGGAAATTATAATGCATGTATACCGTTCGTTTGCTTCCCGGATGACTATAACATGGGCGTATTCAAGTCTAATGTGAATAAATTCCTATTGATACGTCAATTTAGATAATCTAACCTTACCAAAGTTCCACCATAACTGATCTTGTCTCACCATTTACGTAATACTTTACTCTAATCCTTGATAAGTGGTGACCCTGTTAGTAAAAATACATCTTTATTTATAAGGGCCATTTATAATAAGAGAAAATTAAGACATACAACGATTAAATGATTTCTTTTAGTTTTCTACCTTTTATTAATATAATTCTCTTGAAATGTTGAATATTTTTTCATAATTGCTAGTAAAGGCTTACTTTCTATTAGTTTAGATCCGTATAGAGTCCGAATAATATAATATTTCGAAGTAAAACCTCTTCTTCAGATATGGGCTGTTGGCTTAATATTAAGTTTCGAACGTGCAAATGAAAACTGTTGAAATTATCACCTGTTAATTCACTTAATAGAGATCCCAAGCAACGACCTGTGACTAACGGAGTACGTCAAAATTAATTAAATCTAATGTGACCATGTACGAAATACTAATGTCATATGCTTCCTTTATTCAAGCTCGTTTGACTCGTTAGCCTAGTGGTCTACAGCAATTCGATGATTTTATATTTCATTTAAATACAGATGCATATTCCAGCTTCTTTCCAAGAACTGCACGTATGTGGAACTCTTTTCCAACTGACTATTTTTCTCCTAACAATCTCAGAGTAAACAAGCATTTAACAAACTTAACTCAGTATTATGCTCCAATACCATCGCACCTAAGACTAGACAACGCATTCTTAAGACGTATATTTGATCTGTCTTCTTATATGGTTTTAAAAGCGGAACTTTCCGCCCAAAAATGCAGAAACGCATTAATAGCGTATAAATTTGGTTTATGAGACAAATGTTAGGAGTCGTTTGGAAAGATCACATTTCTAACGAGGAAACATGGAGTAACGCTTGATGCACTAAAAGAGAATGCTGATGGAAACAATCATGAAAAGACAAATGATGTCCTTGGGACGTATTTACCGTCAAAGAGGCATAGAACATGTGGTATTGGCTGATAGGATGGAAGGATCGAAAAAAAAAAGCAAGGTGGACCAAGACACACTTTGATGGAGAGCTTGATCGATTTGAGGGTCTTATTGTCAAAGAGGTGAGCTGTTTCGGTCTATGGATAGCCGCCCGCATTGGAGAGCCATGGTCGCCAACGCTGTTAGGCAGGGCCGCTGCTGCTGTTGCTGCTGCTGCTGTTGTTGCTGCTGCTGCTACTGCTGCTGCTGCTGTTGATGATGATGATGATGATGATGATGGTCGTCGTCGTCGTCGTCGTCGTTTATTAAAGACTAATACTAATTGACATAATCTTGCTAATCTCAGTCTCATGCTTGTTCCAGCTTTGTTGATTCGTTGGTCTCGTGGTTTCCATTCTCTCAGAGAATATAATTCAGGCGATTAATATCAATGTTGCTGATATCACTCTTTATTTTGGTATCGCTTCTCGCCCATCGCCCACGGATCAATTTACCTATGCAGTATATCTGGAAGCTAATCTTGGTTCAATTATGGATGAGGGGTGAACAATGGCTTGTTTTATTTTGATCAAATTAAAACTCCAATCGTGACTTCAATTGTAGGCGTGCCATTTCTCCCCACCCCTGAAATCCTCATACATAACTCTGTTCAAAGTGTAGTATCTGTTCTGATGCTACCCATCACTTTTTTTTGCTCTCGGTTAGTGGGGGAGAAATCCTTCACGACTGAGACATTTCTTTTATTTTTGCTCCTTTCTCCGCATTAAAAAACGGTCCTGCTGTCTAACTCTGCCCTCGTGGGGAGACAAAGTAAATAGGACCTCTGTTCTCGAGGAGAAATCGGCGACTTTGAAACTTTTTCTCACTTTATTCTCATTAAATCGAAGTTCATACATTAGATCCATTGCTCTTATGCTTCTCGTAAAGTCTATAGCCCCTAACACTTTCTCACACCTGAGGTCATTCTTTATTACTTACAAATCTATAAGTAAACCATGTATGAAATATCGTTGTCTTATTTCGGCAGGTGAATCTCTATCCCATATGAGGGCACTTAATAAGGTGCAGGAGCGTATTTGTAGTCTAATTGGCTCAACCAGCGCTTCTTTTTCTCTGTATCTTCTCATTCAATGGACGTGATGTTGCTAGTCTCAGTCTTTTCTATAAATAGTATTATGGATTCAGATTTGTCTGATTTATTCCCTTTTGTGTCCATTTCAGCTTGTTTGATTCGTAGGTCTAGCAGTTGCCATTAATTCTCTGTTTTGATACCTCATTGCAATACAGCTTCGTATCTTTTTGTGTGTGTTTGGATTCTCAATCCAGCAGGGGGGATGTGATGCGTCTAGTGTGTTAGGTATAAGTTAGTGTTGATTTCATGCTTGTATGCCTCCTCGCTTTCAGCTAACACCGTTGGCTAATCTCACGGTGAAAAGGGAGCAGCTATACATAAATCTTCCCTGCCAGTACATAAGCTCTCCATCATCAAGACTCCTACAGTGCCCCCACGTTGGACACACATGGTAACGGGGTTCCTTGCGGCCCCAGGCTAAACGTGTAAAAGATCTCGGAGTAGTAGGGGACCCCAGAGGTAGTGCCTTATAGCCCACCGATGTGTGGATACGCCCTGGCACACTACCAACCCCTACCCCACTGTCTTGTGGGTGCCCTTGATTGGGCGAAGACTATGTGAACCAACCCCAAAATCAAACACCACTGCCTCGTGGGCCTTATCACAGCAAAAGGTAAAGAGATGGGAACTCTGACTTAACAAGCTACTGTTGCCTTGCAGTTTTCCTTAAAAGGCTATGGAATCTCATCCAGAAAGAAAAGGCGTGGTAACGGACACGATAGGGCGACTGTCTTCCTTACTGAGATTACTTTCGGTCATTTTCAAAAAAAAATACAGGCCTCTTGAAACTCTCTTTCTACTTATTGTTTTCTTCCTACCGATAGTCTTCCCAAGAGTAATGCTCAATAGGCATCTGTTGTCTTTGTGAAAACCATCTTCTCTTCTTGATAGCTCCTTTTATCTAGTGGCTTCGCGCCTTGTTGGGAACGCTTTCCATAAAAGAGAGAACGAAGGGAGGAACAAAAAGGGAAGGAAGGATAGAGAAAGAGTAAGAAAGAAAAACAGGATTGATTGGTTGGTTTTTGTTATACGGCATATAAACCTTTTCCAGGTTATTTAATGTCCAATCCTGTTCTTTTGAAGAATTTTGTTTTAAATAGAATATATATATATTTATATATATATATATATATATATATACATACATATATATATATATATATATATATATTATCTCTTTTTTATATCTCCATGGATATGACCGTAAACTATATCCGATGGTGAGGCCCAGCTTGCGGGCTTTGGGGAGTGTGGAGCCACCATTTAATTGCCATTGCTGCCAGGTCCACTCTGACCCGGGGTGGTAGTGCCTGCTAGGGTCCTTACTATGGGTTAAATAGAAACCGACTTAATATATATATTTCTATTTAATCCATAGTAAGGACCCTAACAGGCACTACTACTTCGGGTCAGAGTGGACCTGGGAGCAATGGCAATTAAATGGTGGCTACACACTCCCCAAAGCCCGCAAGCTGGGTCTCACCATCGGATGTAGTTTAAGGTCATATCCATGAGGATATAAAAAAGCGAAATATATAGAAAAAGAAGTAAAAGAAAAAAAACATACGAAATGTTAGTATCTTGTTGATTAAACAAAAACGAATCTTAGATAGATGAAAGAGTCGGTCGTGTAAAGCATGATGAATGTATCCTTATTTCGGCACGTCTTATCAACTCGTTTCTTCGCAAGCATTAGTTGTTGATGGTCGCTTTGAACACGAGCGTTTGCTTTCCCGCATAACAACCCGGGTTTTGTCGAGGTGGTGGCTGGTATTACTGTGGCTGTCCATAGATTTTCTAAAGATCCTATTTCAATGCCTGCGTTTATATTTGTACGTAAGTGTAGTAGGAATAGAGACAAAGAGAGAAAGAATTTTTATTTAGTTTTAAAGTAAAGCGATGATACGTTTTCTTGCGTGTTTTTAAATGGAATTCAAATTATTCCTCCATCATATTATAAGCTAGTGGCTGCACTGCGTCGGCACAAACAACGCCAAGTCAAACACAAAATCAACATCGTCTTACCATCAACTTTTCCTTTGTGAACTCGGAGTATGGGAAATTCCCATAAAACAAAATCACTGAAAAAAAAATCTTTACTAAGAGTAAGGATAATGAGTAAACGTTGGATAAATTATGGTTAAATTTATTACGAACTTGCCAGGATTCGAACCTGGAATCTTCTGACCCGTAATTAGACGCGTTATCCATCTGGACACAAGTTCTGTCCGTATGCCGAACGATGTTACCGCGACTGTATACAGACAGTGCTAAATTCCTGTGACGTGTGCAGATAACTTTTTCAACAAGTTTAGGAAACGGACAAAAAACCCTTATTTCGGTCTTTTTGTGTGACTCGGCGTTGTTCGTTACGAACGGTATACAATCTAAGGACAATCTAAGGACTCACACCATTGCCTCGTTGTTTGGAGGTGCGCGTGTAAGGGGGGGGGTAAAGTAAACAGTAAGCGAAGTAATAACTCGGTTTAAATAAAAAATAAAAAAGAGATCTTAAACTTCTAAAAAAAATCGCCAAAACCAAAACAACAAAAAAACCAGCGGAAACACAAAAAGAATAAATCAGGGAAAAATGATGGACGTGTTCGGATAAACAAAAACAAAAAAAAAACACGACGAAAAGCGAAAAAAATGGCATTAATAATCCTTCGATTTGGTTATCTCCATGGTGCGTTTCACCCAGTCCATTCCAGTTTTTTTAATCAACTACAAAACGAAATAATGCAAAAAAAAAAAAAATGGCATCAATAACCCTTCTATTCGGTTAACTCCATGGTGCGATTAACCCAGTAGAATAAAAATTCCACTCCAGGTTTTTTAAGTAACTACGAAGTAAAGAAAACCCAAATCGGTGTTCCTTAGTAACTGTCCCTTGTGGACGATCCCGCAACGGTGTTAAGCTGTGGCGGGGGGAGTAGGACTTTATTAGAGAGAAAATATTTTACCACTTCCATTGAGCTTAACCGATTTTGGCAGTGAACTCTCAGCAGATAGAATATAGGAATCTACGATTATCGAGAAAGTGGATAGGTAATAGGCCTATAAAACACCTCAGATATTTGTACATATTACATTTGCATGACATGTCTTGATTTTTAATCCTATCAAGCTTAAAATCAGAGGGGAAAAATTAGTTAATTTTATATATATATATATATATATATATATATATAATATAATATATAATATAATATATATAATATATATATATATTTATATAATGGATATATATATAGGGGCGTGCAATAAGTAATGCCCTTGACCCACTTCCAGTTGTCTGATCTAGCTGAAATTTAGCATGTGCAATGATTCATATTTCTACGGGTTATGTTGCAAATTACAGCTCTAAACTAATTGTGGTTTCTGTTTTACAGGTGTTTGAACTGAGTCAGGTGTGAAATGAAGCCTGTTGAATGTCGAGCAGTGATCTGGTTTTTGTATTTGAAAGGACGCACACCACAGGAGACTTTTGATGAAATGAAAGAAACTTATGGTGATAATGCCCTATCATACGACCTTGTAAAACGCTGGCATCGTGAATTCAAGCATGGCCGGAAGTCTGTGGAAACTAATATATTATGGTCGCCCCCCCCCGCCTTCTGCCATTGATGAGGCATCTGTCCGTCAAGTTGAGGCTGCCATTTTGGAAGATTGGCACATTACTATTCGCCAAATAGCCTCAGATGTCAAGATTAGTACTGCGTCTGTGGAACCTATCATTCATGACCATTTGCATATGCATAAAGTGTCTGCCAGATTCCCAGGATTCCCAGGTACTCGCACCATTCCAGAAGCGAGAACGCGTCGAGTGCTCGAAGATGAATTTGGAGATGTGTCAAGAAGATGAGGCAAAGTTTTTCAAAAGACTGATTACACAGGATGAAACCTGGGTCCATCACTATGATCCAGAGACCAAAGCCTAGTCAATGCGGTGGAAGCACTTGGACTCACCACCTCCAAAGAAGGCAAGCGTGAATCCCTCCGCTGGCAAGATCATGCTGACAGTCTTCTTGGACCAGAACGGAGTAGTGATGACAGATTTCCTGGCAAAGGGAACCACAATTACAGGAGCCTATTATGCTTCACTTTTGAGGAAATTAAGGGAAGCTATCAAAATCAAGAAGCGGGACAAGATCATCAAAGGCACCTTCCTCCTGCAGGACAACGATCCGGTCCACAACTCGCATGTCGCCAGATCAGAAGCACGGGCGTGTAGTTATGAAATCTCCCCATTCCCCCAACTCTCCTGACCTTTCACCCTCTGACTTTCACCTCTTTCCAGCCATGAAGTTGTTTTTGAAAGGAAAGCGTTTCCCAGATGATTCAGCCTTGATTTCTGAAGCCACGTCGTGGTTGGAGGACCAACTTGAGGTGTTCTACAAAAATGGCCTCCAGAGCTGCATCAAACGATGAGAGAAATGCATAACTCTGGGTAGTTACTAAGTAGAGAAAGACTAATAACTGTGCCAAGTTTCGTTGCTCTACTGCTATGGGAAGTTGTTCCGGGGAATTACTTATTGCACGCCACTCGTATATATATATATATATATATATATATATATATATATATATATGTGTGTGTGTGTGTGTGTGTGTGTGTGTGTGTGTGTACTAGCAGGCCATCGGGCATTGTCCAGTCGTAGAATACTCTTAAATATTATATTTTGATGAATGCCGATTTCGTATTTATTATTATTATATTATATTGAACCCGATATATAATAATGATTTAAATAATTTTTAAAAAGACTCGTGCGTCACCACCGAGAATAGAAACAAAAAAAAAGTTTACTTTACGATTTAAATTTTCCTTTGATATTAATGCCTGAGTTATGAAGACATGTTTGCTGCAAGGCTAAAAATTAAAACATGTTACGCATGCATATTCGTAATGCTGTCGTTCGACCTTTATTTGGCAAATTCCGTTTATTTAATTTTCCCCTGCTAAAACCCAAATATAAAGTTTCGCATGGCTTAGAATACCCTATATAATAAGGTTCATGTCTATATAATCGGAATCGGAAATTGTATCCGAATCGGAAATTTAATACAGAATCGTTAATTGTAATCGGGAAATATATTAGTTTGCCACATAACTGGTGACATCGGATAGAAATCATATCTGACGAGTTGATTACAGAAGTAATATAAAAGAAAAGATGTAAGTCTTTAAATTTCAACAAAATTTTGTACTATATATGCTCTGCGGCTATAAAGTTGATACATTGAGCTTTATTCGAAATTAACGATGGTTCAGTTTTTATCATAACAGTCTCAACCCGTTAAGTAAAAACGGTATACATTGAAATTTACAATATTTCATAAATAAGCACTTATGAATAAATAAATAAATATATATATATATATATGTATGTATATATATATATATGAATATATATATATATATATATATATATATATATATATATATATATATATATATATATATATATATATAATGGGTTAAGAAATTCCAACGAGGGAAAGATGTATATTTAAATGCGTGAGGGGGGGCACCAACAATGTGTATTTTTTACATTATTTTGTTATTCCGTGTTTTGGTTCTTCATTGAAAATTATTTTTAAATCATTGTAATAATGTTTTTAAATAATTGAAATAGTTTTTAACGCGTTTCAGGCGTTCTGTGAAGCGTCCTTTTCAGAAAGTATTTAAAAGGTAAAATATTTAGAATATACTTAAGATGTGTTTAAAATGTAAAATAGCATTTTCGTAGTTCATTTGAAATGTCCCCGAGCGGTGAAAACATGTGTGAATGATTCTACTCTTCATTTGTATGATCAATTTTTATTACTGGTTCGTTGGAGAACGGACTGTGGTCACTGCTGTCTTATGTTTCTCACTATCACTTTCTCTCTCTCTTTCTCTCTCTCTATCTATCTATCTTCTCTCTCTCTCTCTCTCTCTCTCTCTCTCTCTCTCTCTCTCTCTCTCTCTCTCTCTCTCTCTCTCTTGTGCTTCTACTTATCTTTCTTTGTTTTTTTTCTCATTTTTTTCCTTTTATTACTATTACTTGAGTGGAGGTGGGGGCACGTTTGTACTTAGTCAACTGGGTGCGTAAGGTAGGGTGTGTGTGTGTGTGCGCGCGCGTGTGTGTGTGTGTGTGTGTGTGTGTGTGTGTGTGTGTGTGTGAGTGTATGTTTTCTTGTCTTGGTCTGTAGAATGTGTGTTATTTGCTTCCCTACGAAGGTAACTGTGATCCAAGTTCGTTTCTAATGTGTGTGTTAAGAGTGGGGGAGGAAACTAGCTCCTCTGAAATAAGGGTAGGGGTGTTTTCATTCAATTTTGATATGTATTTTTTGGATTCTTAGATTTTAGTATTGTGATTTTTCGTCTCGGTCGTTGACTGTTCGGGCATTCTTAATATTATGTTTGTTTAGATAAAGAGGTACATTTATAAATATACGTAGGGTTTTTTTTAATGTTTTTATTTATTTGTCTTCCTATGTGGGTATGGCCAGATCCAGGATCGGTTCTTAGTGTGGGCAAGGTTTTGTTAACCAGAGGGGAGGGGGCACTTGGTGCAGGTATGGGAGGAAGGATAATCGTTATCTCGGTCATGAAGGATTTCTCCTCCACTGATTGAGGGTGGGGGCGAGATGTTGGAACAGATACTACACTATGGTTCTAGGTTTTTCCTAGTGTTGTTGGTTTCGAGATAAAGTAGGGTTGGTATTGTTCAATGTATTGTATTAGAGACAGGGGTGCTGTGCATGTGTGTGGATGTATGCGTGTGTGTCTGTTTCTGTGTGTTTTAATGTGTCGGTTATGATTTATGTGTGTGTATATGTATATATACGTGCATGCGAGTGTGCCTTGCTTTTCATGTTTTTGTGTGTTGATATTAGGCTCTGTTTAGTTCGGGAGTGAATCTTGTTATGAATTTTTTTTCCTGTGTAACTAAATAAAAGTGGCGCCTATGTAGGATTTCTCGCATGCTGTGCATCTTAGTGCATATACTACATTTCTGGAGGCGCAATTTATGTTTCCTTCTATTATTATGTCACATACTCCACATCGCGATTTGCTGCATTTTGTAACCCCTTTTGTAGTGTGTGGAACGAGTTTTGCGGGAGTTAAGATGTTTTTTAAGTTTTTGGGTTGGCGTTTGCTTTTTATTATTTTTGTTGTTTTAAATATGTTGTTTAGTTTGTCGTTCTGACTGAGAAGGATAAGGGTTTTTGTTATCTGTGTAAATAGTTCTGGGTTGTTTGTGTTGTGCGTGGAGACGTAGGTTAAAATTTGTTCTTTGATATGTTCTTTTGAGATTCTTAGTTGTCTATTGGAATTTTTTTCTGCCAGTTCAATACCTTTCTGTGTTAGTGGTAGTGGATATCCTCTTTTCCGCAGTGTTATTTGTAGTTCATTCAGTCTAGTCGAACGGAGGTGTCTGTATGTTACTATGGTGCAGACTCTACGTGCTAGGGAGTAGGATATTGATTTTAGGCTGTTTTTAGGATGGTGGCTTTTGAAGTGGAGGTATTGTTGAGTGCCTATGGGTTTGTGGTAGGTGCCTGTAATTATGCTGTTGTTTTTGATTGATGCTAGGATGTCTAGGAAAGGTAGTTCTGTGGGGCTTTGCTCTAGGCTGAAGTTTATTTTGGGGTGTAGATTTTCAATATATTTTGGGTGTAGATTTTAAATATATTTTGGGTGTAGATTTTAAATACTTTCTGAAAGGGACGCTTCATAGAACTCTGAAACGCAGTAAAAACTATTTCAATGATTTAAAAACATTATTACAATGATCTAAACATAATTTTCAATGAAAAACCAAAACACGAAATAATAAAATAATGTTAAAAAATACACATTGTTGGTAACCCCCTCATTTAAATATATATATATATATATATATATATAAGTATATATATATACATATATATATATATAAGCGTGAGAAGACTTCCAATCGATTGACCGACAGATCCTTCTAACAGAGATAAATGGGCACATCCAATGTATGTAGACGAATCTTTCAGATGACGTCTGTCTTTTGTTTGCCACCAGCTTTTTCGTATATTACATACTGTCTGAGATAAAGCTGTCAACTTAACAGAGTCAAAGAAAAGAACCTGAATACGACAAGGGTACGACAAGAGGGTGACGATTGTTTAAATCTGGGTGGATGCGATCCGGTGCCGTGGCAATAGAAAACGTAAGCAGACTTAATTTGGAGGTTGGCTTTTCTTGACAGGGTAGTCGGCCATTTTGATAACATCAGACGAACCAAATCTGGTAAACGTCGGGAAAGGATCCAACTTAGAAGTGTATTTGTCAGCGCGTTGGTTTCGTAATTCTCAAGACTGCGACTCTGGAACTCTTTGTTTATCTTGGATCAAATGAGAAGCTTGTCAGTTCGCTGCCGACAAACACCAACGGCTGAGCTGGCAATGAGACGTTTCGCTTAATAAAAACATGCACTTCACATCTACAAACACAAATAAGAAGAAATGAAAAAAAAATCAACTTCATAAGAAACTGATATAAACGAACAATTATTACCTTTTCAAATAAAGCCAGTATATTAATGACCAGCTAGGACACCCGACGTTGACCGGGAAAACAACGAGGATCAACGAATTTTTCACTCTCCCATATTTCATTGTCACCGAAATCGGTAAAATCGCCATTTTCAATCTTCCCCACTGTGACTTAGTTCACAATACGTTATCATCTACATTGCACTGTAGAGAATTTACTGTTTCTTATATAACATTATTTTTATATAATGTCTTGGATTAAAGTTTAAAATGCAAACATCAAGTATCATGCTTCAATTGTGCTCTTAACAGAAACATTCATTTTGAACGCACCGCTATCGTATCAAAGAGCCTACTGTTAATTTTATATACCGGGCCTCTCTGTTTGTGTGGTAATAAATAAATGTTAGGCTTTATAAGGTGTTAACGTTCGTCAAATTCGCCTGTTCTTTCTTTTATCGGATTTCTCCATTACAGGGATTGCTTTCTTAGAGTCTCACACTGTCAATATCTGCAACAAAGTGATGATACTTTGGTGTTTATTACTTAAGATGTCGTTTTAAAACGAGTCCATTCTCAACGATTATGTAATGTGCTTGTTTCTTTACGGCATCAAAGAAAAAATAGTAACGTTTCAATTTTTAATGTAGGCTGCGTTTCGTTTTCATTTTACAAATCGTATTAAAAACAAACGCAGACATCGCGTGTCCATCTGGTTAAATTATTATTTTATAATGATTTTTTTTTCTCTATGGTTATGCGATTTATGTTGAAATAAAATGTTAAAAAATTGCAAAAAACTATTGACCTCCCAAGAAAAAGGCACCCGGAATTGATACAAAAATGTAAATTATCTAAGGCTATTTATGTTTAATGTAAATTTATAAAATAATACACGCTAATGCTAAATAATACGAGAAAAACTTTTAGCCACCATGGCACTCCAAATTCATAGAAAAATGTCAATTACCTCCAAGTAGAAATATTTATATTTTGTAGAGTAAAATTTTACGACGAAAGAGATAAAAGATGCTGCACTTGCTTCGAGCCAAATTGTTAAGAACAGTTTTTTTGAAAAAATATTTTCTGTGTGTTTGTGTTTAGGATGCAATATTCACTGCACTACAGTGTAACGATAAAATTGTCGCCGTAGAAATGACGACATGATTCCATTGCCGTTTGATGTAACCGGACTGTCTTTTTTGTTGTAGACCATCTACTAGTTGGCCAGTTGGTAGCATTCTATCATGTCTAAAAGTCACATAATGCTCAAGGAGTGAGATCAGAGATGCGTCCCTGTACAATTCATACTCTCTATAAAAACAAGTTATTACAACAGGACCATTGCCAACATCCTCAAAATGCAAATTCGGACGTTTCAACGCTTGTGGACACAGCTCAACGAAGTTTCTGGCCACAGTTATGAACTTTGGTGTGGTTCTAAGTGAGGGCCACATCATGCAAACTCACATCTCTGAAGTCAGTTTGAAAGTCAACACCAAATTGCACCTGGATGTGCTGAAGGTGATCCCCTAGTGTAAACAGGTTGCCGCTGGTAGACTCCTAACTCTGGCTTGACTTCAGGAGTGTTACGACTCTGTACTCTTCTCTCACCGGCCTCCCTCCACCCTGACCTGAATGCACTGGACTACTTCGTTTGGTCACCCATAGAGAACATCATCAAAATGACCTTCCACAACACCAAAGCCAGCGATCGCCGCTTTCCTCCGAGTATTCGCCGAGCCTCTTGCTGGCACTTGTGGAAAAGGCATGCTCCCAGTTCCAGACCCTTATCGAGGCGGTGATTGAGGCTTAAAGCTATTACATTGAATAGATGTCGGCTCTAATGCATAATTAAGTTATTTGAATTGATTTTTTCAATAAAAGTTATGAATAAAGTTGTAGTGTTTTTTTTTCTTTAAGACGACAAAATTATCGTTTTACCCTATAGTTTATAGGAGGATAACTTTAGCGACAAAAATATAGTTTTGTTTTTTGTTACAGAACTAATTAAAATAAAAGCAAGCATCATGTGTCTGTAGTATATTTTCTTTAAATGAGTTCATTCTGTACGATTATGCAATGCATGTTTCATTGAAATGTATAAAAAAAGTCATGTTTAATCTATAACAAATTTCTATTGTCTGTTTAAATGTATGTATGTGTGTTTGTGTGTTTGCCTAAAACTTTCGACAGAGGCGACAGATTTTCACAAGATTGGTATCATTTTGAAGCCGGATCTCCGAACGACAAATATCGAAAAATTGGCCAAAACCACTCATTCTTTCACCATCAACTGGGCAGTTTTCTACATGGAGGGTTCGCTTTTTTCGCCGATATTTTCGAACGGAATCCCCTCTTTTCCATTGACTAGCCTTAATTTAAACCTACATAACTTCCGGTTTGGCAATGAGTGCAGCAGGAAAGATGTCACGGTATTTTTTGATTTTTTTTCACGTTCTTTACCTCCTTCTCGGTACAGGTTCGAGCCTGCCTTCCTACTACCACTTTTTTTTTTGCTCAACACACACTTCCAAACACCCGGGCAACGCCAGGCATCCAGGCTAGTTTAAAAATAAAAATGGCACCAAATTTGTTGATTCCTAAAAATGTTGCACTCTGGATCGATACACGAATTTGTATTACACGAGCCTTGAATGGCTTATATGAATCTTTATTTCGTCACTGCAATTGCTTAACGACCAATGAGAGGAACAGTGAAGTGTGGTATAAGAACAGATAACTCATTTTGTTCGTAGCCAAAAAGGCCAAGGACATTTTGCAATTTGCTCCTATTGAAATGGTCAAGGACAGTTTCAATGCAACATTCATTGAAATTTTTAAAACATTAACTTTAGCGAGAAAAATATTTTGTAACATTTCATGCTAAACCGTAAAATTTAATCTCATCAGTAAGATGTAAGCAATCCAAGGAAATTACATAACATGGTAGAGATTCATTGGGATTTTTCCATTATAAACCGTAAACTGAATTGTCCCCCCCCCACGAAAAAAAAAACAACGCATACTTCCTAAATAAATGCATTTCGTCCATTTTTATTTGAAAGAAATGGAACCGGATAACTATGAACAATGAGAAAACTGAAGAAATCAAACATGAAGGGTTTGCATTATGTCGACAGAAGTCGTTCGTGTACATCTTAAATTATGTGATCTGGTGTTCCTGGCGAGGAAATCTTTTTTATTTCGTTATATTAAAAAAATGCATTCCTTTATTATTTAAACCTGCTAGCGGCCAAGGAAAACTTGCCGGAACTTTTCAAGAGAGGGATCATTAGTGCAAGGATTTTATACGGAAGTATTAAGGGTAAACGTATGCTAATAAAAACGTAACCGAAATGGTGATGTTGTTAATACCGGGACCAATCATGAATGGTTCCTGGTGACGTTGGGGAAAAGAATAGGACAATATAAATAGTGATGGAAAATCGTACTTCCACCGGTAATTATTACCTTTTTTTTGATACGTGACTCTGTTAGGAAGTTATATAAGATTTTACGATAACAAATACAAGCAATTGATAATATGTGCAAAACCTACAGCAGCTATTGGTTCGTAGTCCATCAACATTGTATGTATTTTCGTTGGCGTTTGCAAAGATTTAACGCTTTAATCTCTCCTATTTTATTATATACTAGCAGGGGATGGGCGCATGTGTTACCCAGTCGTAAAATACTATTAAATATGATATTTTAATAGAGTCCATTAAAATGAAATGGGACTTGGGTGTCATCTTATTATGTTATTAAAAAACAAAAATGCCGCATGATAGGTGCGCGTAAGTAAGTTGAGAATTTTTAAAGATATATAGACAGAAAACGTTATTAAAAGAAAAAAATACCGTGTGGTGAATATGGACTTACAAAAAGTATCGATCGGACCAAGACACGTATTTTCTTACATTTCAAACGTTAAAATGAAAGGACAGAATGACCGTTCGCGTGTGCGCGATGTGAAAATAGTGTCGAAACCAACAGTTTTATCTGACCCACCCCTTCAATCAAAAACGTTATTTATCCATGAAATAATTGACGATTTATTTCTAATCTTTCGATATTATATTTCCGAGAGTTCGCCATTTCTATCAATACCAGGTCCATGCCGGTTAGATGAAAATCACAAAAGTTTTTAAAGGATATACAAACATACACGAACACACACAGACGGCTTAGAGTTACATTACAGATAAAGATGAACACAGACACACATATATACTGTGTGTATAAGTGGTTGCACTAGCAGACTGTTTTGTTCAATCACTCTTCCTCACTTTGGCAATAGAAGAAATTATAGCGCTATACGTATTCTCTTTGTTTACATATTTCTTACCATGCTACAAGGAAGCGAGACATCTATTCTTTACAGAAGATTATTGCTTCTATAAGAATTCCTCAGTGTGTTTCTCGCGGCTTCTGTGATGTTGCTTGAGTTAAGTTTGGCTTGTGCTTATTTATTATTTGTTCCCCTCTTTTAAAGTTTTACCATTTCCTGTTGGCGTTCCTTAGAACACCAGGGGCCAATTAAGCATGAGGTGGGAAAAGAGTCCTCCGGGATTACCGCTGAATTGAAACCGATTCATATGTTACCGCTGATCTTTGTTTTTTCTCTTCTTCTTTGTCTACGTTTTACCAATCTTTTTCTTTTTTTTTTTTTTTTTACTTGTGGCACATGTCCATATCTGCTTTTATAGTTAATTCCAAATCTAATACTCTAAAATAAAAATGTCAGACGGACAAAACGGGTATAAAGATTCAACTGCAGAAAGCGGTCTTTCAGGCATGAATTAATGCCTAAAACGATCGGATAATTTGCACATATAAAAGACTCGCTATCTTTTTTCCGATATAGCATTATAAAAATAATAATAATATGGGTTTCTATAATATTTACTGTAGCTTCATGATATTTTCGATCTTCGGAAACGTATTAATATATTTTGAGCAGTCCTTAGAATCTATTAGATAAAGGTGCACTTGTATGTCTCGCTATTTTCTTTTGATATCCGAAACACAGACACACACACTTTGTATTTTCTAAGTTGGCATTGCCCAAGATGTATCATAGCTAAATTTAAAAAAAAATGATCGATTTCTTGTGGACAGTGAATTTCATAAGTGTGTTTTATCAGTCATTTGAGGTCCCTAACGCCGCTCTTTTAGTTTCGAAGGATATAGAGTTTGAAAATATGAAGATAAACAGACGCACAGACAGACAGACAGACTTGACAGACAGAGCAACAGACAATCAGGCAGACAGACAGACATATTGTCGTTTATATATATATATATACACATATATGTACACACTCACACACACATATATATAATAGATAATATATATGTGTGTGTGTGTGCGTGGATGTGAGTATGTGAAAGCTAGCTATAGCCGTCCGCATTTTTGACACATATATGGAATTTATTTCTCGAGTAATCTTTCGTCATTTATGAGTGTCTTAGTAATTGTGCGCGCTAAGACTTGGAATGTGATTCAGGGTTTGAATCGTGTAAATAACTTGAATAGTTATCTCTATACTGGTGATTTAACAAGGATGATACATATACGTACCCAGATAATATTAAAATTTTGATTGCTAGATCATTATATAGCATGGTTGCCCGGCGTTTCCCGGGTATTTGGAGGTGTATTTTGAGCAAAAAAAAAAAAAAAAAAAAACGGGGTCAATTTTTTTAACTTTGACACCTATTATGACCCCTTAAAATTTATTGTTTTGGGCTCAAATCAAGTTATTAGATCCATGTCCAAGGAACATATATCTAAAATTTCAAGTCTGTAAACCCAAAATTCTCGGAGGAGTTTTGTAGAGTTCTCAAAAGTAAAATCGTTGAACTTTGACCCCTTAATCGCCAAATTTCTGGCCGAAAACCCATCACATCGATTTTTCCAAATCTCAGTACCATGTATATCTAATTTTGAATCTGTAGACTTAAAATTGACAGAGTTATTGCGTAGAGAGATATACACAGACAGACAGATACACAGACACGTTCACTTATATATATATATATATATATATATATATATATATATATATATATATATATATATATATATATGTGTGTGTGTGTGTGTGTGTGTGTGTGTGTGTGTGTATCTATATATATATATATATATATATATATATATATATATATATATATGCTAGGAAAGATACCTGCGTTTTGCTCGGGACATTGCTGTACGCTGGGGTATCCACTTTGCGTGTACCTGAGCGTACAGCAAACACACACACACTTGACCTTGACCTTAAAAAATAATGTGCACCATTCATAGTTCGGAGACCATCATCGTGTCATGTTTGGTCGTAATCAATTCATTGCTGTGGGCCAGAGGAAAATATATATACATAGACTATGACATTTACCTTTGACTTTAACCTGGATAAAACCACCAAATGGGCTTGGGAAAACATCTATAGTTACAAACTTTCTAAAGAGGACGCTTTAAAAGACACAAGATCGTCCGAAACGCGTTAGAATTTTTTTCAAACATTATGTCAATATTTTGAAAAATGAAAATATCAAATAATAAAACAAGTATAAAAAAAAACATAACAATTGTTGGTGACCCTACTCATTTAAATATACATTTTTCTATCGCTGGAATCACTTAACCCATTTTACACACACACACTCACACACACACGCACACACACACACACACACACACACACACACACATATATATATATATATATATATATATATATATATATATATATATATATATATATATTAGTGTTCGGACGAATGATTGGAATCAAATCAGAATCCGGAATCGGAAAAATCAGAACTTTGGGGGTGTCGGATCAGTATCGAAATCGGAAAAATCTGCGTCTATATTCCGATGCCAAAAACGATTCCTTGGGAACTGTACACATAATAATTTACGAGAAACTGAAGATACGGATGACCTACGCGAAGTTCCTCCCAGTGGTTCATTCCACAACTCCATACTTTTCACAGAATAATTGACCAGGATGGGGATCAAGACAGTTCCCCACCGTTTCTAGAGTCCTGACCTTGCTCACTGTGACTTTCGGTTATTCCCTCAGCTTAAGAAAAAATTAAGAAGATGAAAGAGACTGTGACACATTCACACAGGAGGAATTCCACGGAGCCTTCCAGAAGTTATTGGAACGGTACAACAAGTGCACTACAGCCGGAGGAGATTACTTTGAAGAGGACTAGGTTTTAATGTGTGTACTATCAATGTGCCCACACGAAAACAAGTCTGGAAACTTATCGAAGGCACCTCGTGTTGGCTTATGTCTAAATCATTCGCATCATGGAGGCTGTGTTCCCATTCTTTTGCACATTTTCAAGCATTATTTTTTCTTATCTTTCTTTATAGCTCCTCTTCTTTTATTTTATCTTTCCTTCCTTTTCTTTTTTTTTTTTTTGTCTACTTATTTTCGGCCGACCATATTTAATCTCACCCCCTTCCCCCAAACAAAAGTACAAATAAATTTCGAGACGAGTTTCTGCTGATGGCGAGTGCAGACTAACACCTTCATTAAAATCATCACCACCTCTTTGCATACGAATTATAAACGTACGTCCTCTCGTAAACGGCGCTCCTTTTCCATCTCAGCTCAAATGAGAAACCCAGACGTTTTCTCGGATTGTATTGGGAATAAAAAGCTATGTGTTAAATCTATCTCTTATTACTCGTGTGGTTTTATCATTGGTTCCAGAGTAAAAAAAAAAAAAAAAAAGAAAAGAAAACTTTGCTATGCCAAATTAACCAGCAAAGTCTGGAGACGTAAAGCGTTTTACAGGGCACACATGAAAGGCGTGCGCATGCGTTACAGGAGGTGTGGGTAATGATGAAGACCTTTTTTTTTTTTAAATAAACAACATGTCGAATAAGAGAATGAAAAGAAACTAGCAAAGGGGGATAATCGTTTGCGATGTAGGGTTGGGATATGAAGAAAACGCAAACATTGGAAGCCATGAAACATTAGAGACTTTATGATGGGAGACTGGTAATAATTGAGCAGAAGATGGAACGATGCAAATCAACAAAATATAAAAGGAGAAAAGAAAGAGACGTTTAATGTTTCGAAAAAAAAACCCCTAAAGTTTGAAAGAGGAAGTAAAATAAGGAAGCACACAAAAGAAAACTATGTTTGTAAAAATATATTAAATTCTTAAAGCGTAAAATAACGTCAATTGAGTGATGGAATATTTAAAAATAGAAAAATGCTTTAGGGAACTTTATCTGCCGTCTACAAAAGAAACTAGCTTTTAAAGATGCGTCCTTGTAACTATATGAGATGTTCGTTTCTTGTCGGTCGGTTGATAACGTTTCCCTTTAATCTGTTATTCTTTTCCATTAAACTGATTACTGCACACGCTTTTTAATAAATCGTTATATTAAAAAGAACAAACCTCATACATTATTCCCCAAAAGCTTTATTTATGACTTCGTCAAAATGCACAATATCTTTTCTAATGCAACCATATTTTGTTCTCAAAAAATAATTAACGTCTGACGGGTCTATGAACATTCATTGATGAATGTCTAACGGTCTTTGTTTTATTGCTGTCAATGTTAATCGGGGACACTTTGGTTGTCGTCTCAACAGAAGAAAGTGTTATCACGAATAGTCTTCAAACTCACCGAATCTGAACCTCTAGATCTTGCTACGAAAAAAAATGTATGTCCAATCGATTCCAGAGTTTATTCGTAAACTGTAGAGAAATATCCCTGCTAAAGCCATAGCAGTGTCAACAAAGAAAAAAGGAAAAAGAAAAATGAGGGGTTTTGACAATTTTGCGTAGAATATCCAGGATGATTCATACTTGAAGTACGATAAAACAAAGACTGTTGGACATTTAAAACTGAAACTTGGTGGAAAAGTCAGATCTAAGCTTAGGCTTACTTGTGCAAAAAATGATTTGATCGCAGAAGTTATTTATTTCTCTCCTTTGACGATGTTATGTGGAACAAGGGACGGAAAGTGGGATTTCGAAAGCAAGTGCTGCCCTAAAAGAGTACTCTTGCCTGCGAAATATGCTATGGTGGCCCTGTTGAGATTCCTCAATGAGAATGTCTCCAGAGATTAACGATAAAGTTACTCCTTCTCAAACGGAGAAGGCAACGCTTAGGAGGGTGGACCCGATAGAACTTTACAGAACCAGAGATACCTTAGTCAACAATGGACAAGCGATAACAAAAGATTCTGTTAGATTTCATGGTGAGGGATTAACAGTATTCTTTTTCATCTTCTTCTTCTTCATGATCTTCTTTTTCTAAGTCTTCTTCTTCTTCTTCTTCTTCTTCTTCCTGTGTCGTGGCATTTTTCATGCCGTAGATGAAATCATGGTTAGTGTTCTCCATAGGCTTCGGTCCAATGTTAGTCTGATTCCTCTGAAGACAATCACATAATTTAAATTTGGCAGAATACACGGGGTGGGTCCCATTGCCTTTTCCAGCCTTGTCCTTAGATCATCCGCATAGCTGCAGTCGAACAACATAACTCTTAATACCATAGAACCGTTGATCTGCTAGAGATTCATCCTCCTCCATGGCCATCCAACGACCTGCTGCTGACTTAATCAGTTACCTTCTCCTAGATGCATGTTTTAACTAAGACTAGAGAAGCATCTCCCCCAGTGAATTAAAGCGCCTGCAAATGCCTACCTGGAATTTTTTTTATGACTCGGCACGATACATACAGCGCCTAGCCTCCCAAATGGTCACCCATCTGGTACTGGCCAGGCTCATCGTTGTTTACCTTTGTTATCTGGCGGGAACCGGTGTGTCAACATGATATATATATATATATATATATATATATACACATGGTTAGCGAAACCCTTACCATCGTTGTTTACCTTTGGTTATCTGGCGGGAACCGGTGTGTCAATATATATATACATGGTTAACGAAACCCTTTAAAAATTATTATTTTTCTCTAAGTTTATTCCAAAATATTTTAATTTCATATTTACATTCGCTTAACTACGAGGAAAGTTTTTTTTGTCCCACTTTTTTTTTTACAAAGACGTTACCTCTTATCAAGGCCCGGAAGCCACTTGTGGATACACGTTAATGTGTATACAGTAGTCAAAAAGACAATCTCGTAGTAATCGTTAGTAGTGGAAATTTGGTAAATTAGATTGCTTAAGAAAACGGCTTATCAAGACTTTGTTTACGTTGAAGCTGAAAACGACCATATTGTAATCAGTTGAAAAGCAGACAAATTGAAGGGGTTTCCACACACCTGCAGTTCTAAGAAAAAAAAGCTTTGTTCGTGAAATCTTTGTTTAGGTTCAGACACATATAAAGATTGGAAGGAATTATTTATAGTGGTTTCAACTATAGGAGTGTTTTCGTGAAAGTTGGGCAAGGGAGAACCATAGCTTGGAGCTCAGACGAGCACTTGCCATGAAAATAGCTATGCACCAGACACACGCTCGTTGCGTCTCTTATGTGAGAAAGAGGAAAGGGCATCCCCAATTATATTACGAAATCCATTTGGAACTCTATCAAGGTGTGGAAATGTGTTTCGAGCAGCACCTGCTGAGCCGTGGTAATAGTACTACACCCCAAGATGCACTTGGCTCTTATACTGGCACAGAAATGAATTAACAATGAGATATCTACTGGAACGGTAGAATGATCCCACTTGGCTCTTATACTGGAACAAAAATGAATTAGCAATGAGATATCTCCTGGAACGGTAGAATGATCCCACCACTTATCAATGTATTTGATGTATGCGTTCTATTTCAGATCAGGAGTACAGATCAGACTCAGAAGCTTGTCAAAACATGAGGCCTCTCCAAGAGGAGAACCATTCATTTCAGTTGATGCCAGACAGATGTCAGAATTTTGATGATGGAAAGATAGAAGCTTGGTTTTACATGCATTGAAATTAATCACCTACCCTTATAACCATTGCCCAACGTGCTCAGGATCAGAGATGAGAGCATCTGAGAGATTTGGTCGTTCACGGCCTATGAAGTGTTACCATAGATAGAAGTATCGTTAGCATAAATGTCTAAGAATGATCTCATAATGTGATTTGAGTAATCATTGATGTAACATTGTGAGTTTCTGTTTCGGTGATCTGACGAGAACCGGTGCGTTAAGGCGATTATGACATATATATATATATATATATATATATATATATATATATATATATATATATATATATATATATATATATATATATAAAAGTATATATATGCATGTATATATATATATATATATATATATATATATATATATATATTAGTCCTCGCGCGAAAGAGCAGGACACAAAATGTTTTGAATAATAATAATAATAATAATAATAATAATAATAATAATAATAATAATAATAATAGAATAACAATAACAAAGACTTTAGCTGGCGAGGACTACTATTGACCGTAACCAGTTATGAAATCCTTTTGAAATTTTCATCTCTATTTTTCTCGTTATGTACTGAATATTTGTTAATGAAACCTATATGAAATATGCTCCTTATTAAATTTTAAAGATTTTCTATTCCGAAAGATGTTTTTAAAAATTTAATCTAAAAAAGTTATTTTAAAGTTTTTTGTTAAAAAAAATCAGATTTTCTCATTATTCAGATCTGTATTACAAAGAGGGGGTTGCAAAAACTGAGTTGTGGTGTTAGGAGAAATACAAACTGAAACAGAGAGAATATCCAGACCTGTAATAATACAAAAAGGGGGTTGAAAAATGAGTTGTGGTGTTAGGAGAAATACAAACTGAAACAGAGAGAATATCCAGACCTGTAATAATACAAAAAGGGGGTTGAAAAATGAGATGTGGTGTGAGGAGAAATACAAACTGAAATAGAGAGAAGGAGAGTTTTAAAATATAATCTAAAAAGATCAGATACAAGTTATAAAAGCATTTCATCCAAGGCATGAAAATTGTTAAACAAAATGTATTTACTATAGGCTTTAAAAATAAAGGTACAAGATTCAATTTGAAATTTATTTATCTTCAAAGTGCACTTTTATTAATTTTACAAAGTAAGATATAAAAATTTAATTTAAATTGAATCAAAAAATTACCTTGGATTTATTTTATATAATGTACATTTTGTTGCAATTTAAAAACATTATCTTTCATCTAACAATTAATGATATAGATATAAAATTGTCAATCATTTTTTTAGTTGTTATAGTGACACCTCTTTGTCGTACGTTCGCCCCCACACATCCTTGTCGTACGTTCGCCCCCACATATCGAACATTTTTTTCGGTTTTTAAAGTTTAAATATCTAGAGTTATTGATGCCATTTTTTTTTTTTACATGAAAGTCACCACTTATCAAGACCGATAGGCCACTCAAGGATAAGGGTTAAAGAGTGTAGAGTAGGCAAAAGGACAATATAGTAATCGATAGTAATGGAAGTTCGGTAAATTTGTTAACTTAAGTGGAACGGTTCATCAGAAATTTGTTCACGTTGGACTTGAAGACAACTATATATTAGAAAGCAGGAAAACGGAAGACAATTCCACAGGCGTGCAGTTCTAAGAAAGAAGCTTTGATCATGGAATCTATGTTTAGGTTTAGGTACAGATAAAGAGTGGGGAAAATTATTGATAATGTTTTCAGCTAGTCTAGTGTTTCTTGTGAAAGTTTGACGAGGGGGGACCATAGATTGAAGCTCAGTTGAACACTTTCCATGGAAATAACGATAAAGCAGAGACAAACTCGCAACATCTCTTCTGTGAGACAGAGGTTGCAGCGAAGAGAAAAGGACATCTCCCACTAGGCCTCGAAGTCTATTCTGAACCCTATCAAGGCAGGACAAGTCTTTTCTAGCAGCTCCTGCCCATATGTGGCAACAGTACTCCATCCTTGGACGTATCTGGCTCTTATATAGATAGAGAATTGCATCAGCAGTGAGATATCTACTGGATCGATAGAAGGATCCGACCATTTTTCCAGCGGCCTTGGCAACAGATTTGATGTACGTATTTCGTCTATTTTTTATTTTTCCATCACGTTCGCTGTGATGTTGTTTTTCTTTTGTTTTTCCGATTTTTTTAAAAGAAGTTTAATCATTTAAGCAGGGTTAATGCGGGGTAACCCCGCTAGTGTCTTATAAGGAGCTAAAAATACTATTTCAAAGGCAAAAACCATAACAACGAAAAGTTTTAGATTGATTATAAGGCAAAAAAAAAAGCAACACTTTCTCCTTTGTCAGAAATTTCACTCCTGGAATATGATGATTAAATGTCAAAATAATGTTTGCAAGGCTGTCAAAAGTAAACCCAAGATCCACTTTTTTGTTGTGATGAGATGTCTATATTTAAGGAAAATACATAATGAACCTGGCATAAAAGTGTTTATTCATTTTAAACAAATGACATTTGGAACGTTTTAGTGTTCTCCTTTTAAGTGGGAGTTATTACTGTGAACAGTATTCGAAATTTTTATCTGCTTTGTTCTTGCGGCATCTTAAGGTGACTCGTCCCTTAATTCAGTTAATAGCAAAAATATAATAATCTATATAATTATGAAACTTAAATGACCTTATAACGGGTGTTGTAACCCAACATCCGGTTTACGACTTCCGGTTACGCATGCTTGCATAAACATAAGCCCATAGCAGTGTAAACAAATAAACACAAATCGCTAGACCGGTTTCGTTCGAACAAACGGGCGTCCTTACAAAAGCGATTATCTTAAATTTATTGAATAAAAACTTCAAAATATGGGAAGCAAACACAAAAAGTGATTACAAATAATACGTATAATCATCTACTTGTTTCATATATACGATTAATATTATACTAAATAATCAACACGACAATAAAACGTATTGTTTTACTGTTTACGTTTTCAGCGTCCCAATTTTTTTCCGCATGTAAATTATCCAAATAAACAATTGTTAATACTTTCTGCTTTGTTTTACATCGTTCATTTCCGTATTACGTTTAAGTTATTTTAACGTAATTTTCTTACAAATAAATCTACTCGTTGACAACCATAAGAGCATTTTACAACGGCGATTTACCCACCGCCTTCCTCTTTTTTAAATTTATTCTCAATTTTTTAATACACTTTTCTTAAAAACATTTTTCTACACTGCCAACATAAATAAATACCCCGAAATTTTTTTTTTTAATTGCGTTACAAATAAATAATCAACGCGACAATAAAACATATTGTTTTACTGTGTACGTTTTCAGCGTCACATTTGTTTCGCGTTTAAATTAAAAGATATACCAAAATTTGAATTTAACTTTAAGTATTATGGTATCTGTTCGGTGCACATTTACCTATAAGTATGGCAAACCACTTATAATTCAACGGCTGTAAGTTTTTTTTTTTTAAATAAACAATCATAAAAAGAACGACTCATAGAAACCTATCTACATTCTTTTTTTTTTCATTTTAATATACTTTTATAGAAATGTTTATGTCACAGAAAAAAGCATTTTCTTTGCGTGACAAGTGTCATGCCCATACATTAATTCCATAGCTAATATAACATACTGATCCAACAGGTCTTGGGTAGTTTAGTTAGTTCATAAAGGCTTTGTGTACGCTTAATATGGCATAAGTTAATTTATGACATAGCTGAAGGGTCGATAGTTCATACTTTTACTCCAATAGAAGCTGAAACTGGTGTAGTTCATGACATAAACCTGTCATGCTTATTTTCCATATTGCTAAAAAAATAGTCGCGTCATTCAACCGTATCTTAATCCTGATGCAATCCTCTATACGAATAAGAGTAAAAAAACAACTTAAAATGAATACTGTTGGAAGCTCTACCGTTATATTACTGGCAAGGACTCGTCTTAGCCTCATGCAATGGTTCCCCCGCCAAAATCGCTCGTCAAGCTATAACCAATACCATAAAATGTCCCTACTGCCAATCAATGCCTAAATCTAAACGAGAATCAGATAAAAATAAATATATATATCCAAATGACTTGCAGGCATCAGATTAAATCGAAACCGAAACAAATGCCGTTCATTAAAATTAATACATGTTTACATAAAATTACTAATAAATTAATTTCATCGTCTTTGCGATTAATCCTAAAGTCTTTAAAACAATCGTTAATGGTTCATCTTTCTCCCATTACGAAACCAGTAGATCAGTTCGACGTCGCTTGTGTGCCACGCCACGCAAGCTTGTCATCTGTTAAACGTATCACGTTAAAGTAAATAATCGCTGAATTTACCTCTTTTGTCAGAGGGCACGTAAACGATCAGGCATCAACAATTTAAAGGTATTTCGCTAGCAATGTTGTTGTAGATTCAGCTGTGAAAACGCATCCGTTATGTAAACAGCCTCACCTATTTATTTTGCGTTGGTGTCATTAATTAAAATTCTAATAATTGTATCTGCTTTCGCGATTTCACTATTTAGTACTTTACTATACACGCCAAGAAAAGTATCGGGCAGAATGTTGGTTGTGCAAAACTTTCTATCTATACAGTAATCCGGTAGCGTGTGTGTTATTTTATGTAGCACGATTATATTTTTTTCTTCCGAGTAACTGTCGTCTAATTGTTACTAGCTTTGGTGTCTGACCTTGCTCGGGTGTTGTTTTCAGCAAAAAAAAAAAAGTGGAAGTACGCCGGCAGGATCGAACCCGTACCGCGAAGAAGGAAAGGAACGCGAAAAAACATACCTGACGACTTTGCTGTTGCATCCATTGCCAAACCGGAAGTGGCGTAGGTTTAAATTAAGGCTAGGCAATCGAAAAAAGGGGATGGCTTTCGAAAATATCGGCGAGAAAAAAGCCACCCTCCCTATAGAAAAGTGCCCAATTGAGGGTGAGGAGTTAATGATTTAGCCAATTTTTCGATATTTGTTGTCCGAAGGGTCGGGCTTAAAAATGAGATCGATCTCGTGAAAATCTGTTACCTCTCTCGAAAGATTTGCGAGACATACAAACATGCATACATACATTTACACAGACAGGTGAGATTTATATTATAGTCTAGCCCGGGTGCCCAGTATTTGTCGTCCGAAATGTCGAGCTTTACAATACGTTGCCTCTGTCGAAAGTTTTATACATACCTGCATACATACATACATACATACATACATACATGCATTAAAACAGACTGATAGGATGTATATTATAGATAGATGACCTTCTCTTTCTTGTACTAAATAAATATACCAAAAATTCTCCATAAGTTTTGGTTTCGGTTTTTCTTATAGTTGATGGCACTGAAATCATCTATGGTTTAATAAATAATTTTACCTAGAATTCTTCAAAAACTTTGGTTTCGAGTTCGATTATAGCTGAAGGAACTCAAGTTATATATATATATATATATATATATATATATATATATATATATATATATATATATATAATTTGTTTAACTGATTAGATGTTTTAGTCTATTAATTTTACATAGGATCCTTTCCGTTTTTCGTATTGTAGTCTTTACTTCGGGTAGGAACTGGCTTATGTAATAACCATAACTTTGATTTGTCCAATATTTTTTTCTTCATAAGTTTTTGTTTCCTGGAATAATTGATACTCAAAAAAAAAATCGATAAATAACTGCCCATTTTGCTAAAAATACAATAATTCCTATAGGCGTTTTGTCGTTACGTGATTTTACCCTACCTATGATAGACCATAAAGCTTACTAACACTTGTTCGTTGTAACACTTGTTATCTTCATCTTTACCTATTTGCTGTGACTTGCGCTTGACTTAGCTTAAAGTGTGGGGGACTTGTATCTACCACACTCTCTTGTCCAGAAACATTTGGTCCTGATAGCAAAAGAGGATCAAGACGACCAAGTGTGATGCAGGAGTTATCTCCAACACATACGGGGCCTAGCATGCCCCAAATGGTCAACTATCTTTTACTGGCCAGCCTCATTGTTGCGTAACTTTGGGGATAATGTAGGCAACATATATATATATATATATATATATATATATATATATATATATATATATATATATATATATATATATATAACGCTTATAGAAATAATTAAATCCGTATGAAGTTGATTCTTCACTTAATCGTCAAAACAAACGTTAAAAATACATAGAAGTTTACAGGACTAAATGACCTTCATTTTGCGTAGAGACTACCGTAGTTTCTGCTAAACTATCGTTAAATTTTTGAGTTTTTGATTTCACCTCGCGAAATCTATAGAGTATAGAAGAAAGAAAGAAAGAATTATTTGGAATTCTGTTACTTATGTTATAATATTAATACATATTCTTATAGTAAAGCATCCTAAATTTTACTTCGACAAAATAAATTTAATCGATTTAAAAACCTTTATTTAAATGTGTTATCCATCAAGACAAAAATGGCGGCGAACAGTGGTGTTTGGAATTTTTTAAAAATTTTAAATTCTATTAAAAATAGTAGAAAAACTTTTCATATGATAAAATTCAGTCTTTTATCTTTCCGGAAAAAAGTTGCTCAAGAATAATGGATTTTAATTTTTCTTCATTTTTTTTTTGGCCGTGTCTAATATATGTATATAGTAGTGATGGGACGATTCCGATATTTTTTCCGATTCCGATACAATTACCGATTCTGTACTAAATTCCCGATTGCGATTTCGATTCTTCATATTATTCAACTATAAAACTGTTATTTTGCCCCGTATACTGCAGAAACACATCTTAAATGTGCTTATATTTTCTCAAACGTAAAAACCCACGACAGATCTTACTGGAAGTTTAAATCAATAAATATTTAGTTTTTTATTATTACTACAAGTAGTGGAAGATGTTTTTAAACCAAAATCGAATAAAAAAAAGATACTTAAAGGAATCGGTTTTGGCATCGGAAAATAGGCGCAAATTTTTCCGATACCAATTCCGATTCCGATTCCGACCCCCCCCCCCAAAAAAAAAACACCGATTTTTCCAATTACCTTTCTTGATTCCGATTAATCGTCCCAACACTAATATATATAAATATATATGTGTGGGTGTGTGTGTGTGTGTGTGTGCGTGCGTGTGTTTGTGTGTGTACAAGCTTAATTATAACGGCTGTTTATTCTAAAAACAATATTCATTTACATCATATCTTTTTAAATAACTAAACATTTATTTGACGCCAAATACAAAAAAAATCTCACCCCCTAACACTATACACTTTTTGAGATACCAACGACGTTTTAGTCCTGAAACAGAACAAAGACATCCTTTTCACAAGCATATTTTCAAATATTGTACTTTATTATATATATATTATTCCTTAATTGGAATTCATTTTTTGAGATGAGCATTATATATATTAATTTTATTTTTTATTTCGGACTATTAGTCTCATCTTTATTAGTTGTTGTTTTATGATCTTTTATTGGATTGTTTATTCACAACGTTTCGGCCAACTAATTCCTCTGGCCTTCGTCTGGTGGTAACCGTGAGGGATAGGAACTTCGAATCTCCTAACTGCATTCTCAGCCATAACTGCCATCCGTAGTTTCTGTCGTCTCACCAGATTTTTGGCCAATTAACCTCTGGCACGCTTTGGGTGGGATTGAAACCGCTATCTTCACACAATGTTCATCTGCAACTGTAGAGATTCAATGTCTCTATCAACTGCGCCACGAGCCCCGAAGTTGATAGAGACGTTGAAAGTTTGTTTTTATAGTAGTAAGATATTTCAGTCATAAAGATAGGAAATATTTCAATGAATAAAGTTTATACTGGATTACCCAGCGATAATGAGTGGATAATGAGTTGTCTGTGTATTTGTTAGTGTTTGTCTGTGGGTGTCTGAGTTGAGAGAGATGTTGGAGAGATGAGCAAGCGCAGTGGTGCACCCAACGACACCGATCCGTAGACTCGCATTAGCTAGGTTTTACTGCATAAGCAAGAAAATCTGGCCCTTTTTTAAGGGTTTAGGTTGATCCCAGAAAGACCGATTTGAATTAATTCAGAAAGATTTCTTATTGGTCAAAATTATGTAGCTTTATTCATTATAAATATGCACACAAACGCGTTTACGCATTTTGATTTTGCACATCGATGTGTAAACGTTGACTACTACGGGACGTTATATCTATGCCATCCGCAATTTTTACGAGAATTAATGAAAGTTAAACACCTATTAATGCCAAATCCGGACATAACACAGTAAGCAGTGAGAGAGCATTCTAACAACCGGAAGTTGGAATGTTGGCGCTTGCTAGTTGGCCGCCTTTTCTATACTTCTCAAAACGGCTTAAAATCATAAATATATATAAATTGTGTGTATTTACGTAGACGTGTTTACATTTAAATAAACACTTTTTTATACAAATAAAAGACAATTTCTGTTTAATTATACCTTTTCGATTTTTGTCATCTTTGTTTGGGTGAAAATGAAAAAAAATAATGTCAGTTCCATAAATGTCACGAATGTTTCCGATTCTTTTTCGAATAATCATCGGCTGACAAAAGGGAACTAAACAAAAAAGCCAGATAGGGTAGCAATCGTAAAATGAACTTAGCTATTAGTTTACATATTCTTCTTGGCTTGACTTCACGAACGAAATTCCTATGAAGGGGCCTGTCCACGTCAACTGTAGGCACGCTTGTTACTGACGAACTCGATGCGAGACAAGCAAGTTTGGTTGCAGCAGCTGCAGTCAAAAGTCACGCCAGGTACAGCTGACGAGGCTTCCCAGATCTATCCTGAAGTAAATTCTCTGTACGGGACACCTCAAAGGAGGTGGCAACCTAGTGGACATTTTGTCGCCAGGTGTCACGGTCAGCAGCGAAAAAAGGTCATTGATGGTGGTCGATGTGGCAGTCACCGAGGTTACTTCTTCAGAGGGTCTTTATATCTTTTCTCCGGTGCCCCTCTGTCACAGTGGCTAGTGGAGAGTTCACCATATAGGGCTATCTTGGGCAGGCGATGATCCTCCATTCTGGAGACGTTCCCGGCCCAGAGTAGCTGCGACTTTAGAAGCATGACCTCGATGCCGGTGATCTCCGTCTGCTCGATGACATCAACATTAGTGATCTAGTGACTCCAGTGAACGTTGATGATGGTGCGGAGACAATACTTATGGAAACGCTCAAGAAGTCGCAGTTGTTGTCCACAACTCAGAGTCGTACAGGAGGGTGGAGAGTATTTTTGTGCTCTTCTTCAAGTGTTTGTTTTTCCAGATTCTGTTGTACAGTCTGCCAAAAGCGCTGTTTGACTTGGCCGGTCTGGATTTCCCTGTCGGGCTTGGCATCTGTGATGGTACACTCCAGGTAGGTAAATTGGTGGACGATTTTCAGTTTAGTCTCGTTAATTGTGATGTGGTGGGGACGGTACACTACCCGAAGAGCGGGCTGGTGGAGGACTTCCGTCTTTTTCAAATTGACTTCGAGTCCGAAAAGCTGGGCAGCCTTTGCAAAGCAGGATGTGAGACACTGCAAGGCTCTTTCGGTGTGGGCAACAAGAGCAGCATCGTCAACAAAGACGAGGTTTCGGACAGTTGCTCGAGAGTCTTTGTGTGAATTTGCAGCATTCTGAGTTTGAACAGTCGAGGCGATAGCGTATGTAGACAGCTTCGCCATCGTCAAGAAAGGACAACACAGAACTAAACAAGAAAACTAAATGGGGTAGCAATTGTAAAATGAACTTAACTATTAGCGTACATATTATTATAAGAATTACATACCCGCAAAAGGGTATTAAAACCATTGTTTTTTGTTTTTTTTTCTAATAATGTAAGGTTGAGGAAGCTTTGTTTTGCTACAAGATTTTGGGTCTTACTTTTTTATAATAAACTAATAGGACTCGTGTACAGATGTAGGTCGATAGCTGTATGTGAAAAAGCCAGAATAAACTCTGTAAAGGAGCTCCCTACGAAACAAATTAAAATACCGTTGTTAGTGGTGGCCACTGCAGGCCTTGGAAAATAACCGTGGCCCAAATAAAATCATCCGGCTTTAACTGTCTGGCATTGTTTGACATTGACTGGTAGTGGCAGTGGCAGCTAACAGAAGCCACCGGCAGTAGTTGTCATCAATTTTGGTTACAGGCGATTAGTGCTGCTTAGGGGTGATTACGTGTATTTATTGGCGTCTACTGGTGGGCACTGATTGCCTTTGCAACTAGAACTCACTGGCTGGCATGATCAGTGTCGCTCTCCATTGGAACACCTGACAGAAATCGAATGTGGAGTACTGTCCATTAGCTGTCACTAGATTTCTGTGGTGGGGAGTGATGATCACTGGCAGTTAGTGTTGTATTGAGGCGTTTAGAGGTGAACCATAGCTGTCTTTAGAGATATCACTGTCGTTTTCCGGCATAGAGTGTCGGTCACGAGCGGCCATTGGACTGCTCAGAAATTAAATTGAGGATATTTGCGTTTATTGAGAGCACTTTTTTCTGCAGTTATCGATCATAACGTGTCGAGCATAAGTGAACTGCTGTGAAATAAAATAGACTATGCTTATTGGCACTTCATGACAGGGGCGGAAACTGATAACCATTGCTCTTATAAGATGATCAATATAACTCCATGGCAGGGGCAACCAGTGGCAAACATAACCCATCCAAGCAAGAAGACCAGATGTCGTAATAATTAACAAGAAAGAAAAATCTTGTCAAATCGTAGACTTTGCAGTCCTAGCTGACCACAGGGTGAGTATGAAAGAAAAGGAAAAACGAAGCAAATACACAGAGCTAGCCAGAGAGTTAAAAGGGATTTGGATGATAAAGAAAATCCAAATAGTACCGATAATAGTAGGAGTACCAGGAACAATTCCGAAAAACTTCGAAAAAAGAATGCCAGAAATTGGAATCAGAGGAATAACTGCAAAAGTACAACTAACGATAATTAAAACGACTGAAATATTAAGGAAAACCCTTGAATGAGTAGAATAATACAAGAAGACAATATAACGAATAAGCGTTACAGGGAATGAAGAACACCGAAGCTGCATATCTACAAGTTCTACACTCCCATCATGCATTCCCCCCCCATTGTTTCATCACCGTTCCCCTCAATA
>NC_136482.1:162435893-162468393 GCF_053919585.1 Euprymna scolopes | reverse complement strand
GATCCAGGCTAGTCTATAATATAAATATCCCCTCTCTGTTTAAATGTATGTATGTATCGTAGTATGTATGTGTGTTTATGTATGTATGTATGTATGTATGTATGTATGTATGCATGCATGTCTCGCATAAATTTTTGATAGACGCGACGGATTTTCACGAGATCGGTGTCGTTTTTAAGCTTCGGACGACAATTATCGAAAAATTGGCCCAAAACAATAATTCTTCGCTCTCAACTGGACATTTTTCTACATAGAGGGGTCGCTTTTTTCGCCGATATTTTCGAAAGGAATCACCTCTTTTAGATTGTGTAGTCTTTATTTAAACTTACGCGACTTACGATTTAGCGATGGGCGCAACAGCTAACGCGTCACAGTTTTTTTCACTTTCTTTTCCTTCTTTGCGGTACGGGTTCGAGCCTGTCAACCTACTACTACTTTTTTTTCGCTCGTAATTTTCCTTTCCTTTTTTTTTTTTTTACTCAACCAACACCCTTACACACACTTCCATTTTCTTTTTCGCGTTACGAGTACGAGCCTGACTGCCTACTACAACACACACCTAAAAAAAACCCGAGCAACGCCGAGCACCCAGGCTAGTCGATAATATAAATCTCACCTCTCTGTTTAAATGTATGTATGTATGTATGTATGTATGCATGTATGCCTCGCAAAACTTTCGACAGGGGCGACGGATTTTCACGCGATTGTTTTTTAGCTCAACCAACACCCTTACGCACCACTTTCTTTTCTGCCTTCGCTTCACGGGTTCGAGCTTATTACAATTTTTTATTTTATTTTTTGGCTCAACAAACACCTCCAAACACTCGGGCACCGCCGGACACCCAGGCAGTTTAATATATTTTTTAGTGATAAAATGAATACAAAAGATTCCTGGGTTAGATTTATGGGATTAAGAGATATGGGAACATGGGGAAATAAAATCACCGGAATATGCTTACTGCTCGCATTCGTTTAAAATGTCTCAGTCGTGAAGGATTTTTTCTCCACTAACTGAGAATAAAGAATTGAAGTGTAACGTCAGAACAGGTACTACACTTTCATCTTGGCCCGCAGACTGTGTTTATTTGCTTCACCACTGAGCAAATCAGGCATGAGGCCGTTTTTTAATGTGGAGAGGGGGAGGAAAAAGGGGACCAGCTCCCGAGAGGTGGGAAATGGGAGCTGCATAGTGAGAGCCTCTAGGTATATAGGTTTTTCCCTTCATGGACCAGAAGTCCATTGCCACAAGGATAATGGTCTTTGATTGCAGAATCTGCCGGAACAGATACGGTATTTATTTGCTCCCCCACCGAAAAAATTAGGCACAAGGCCGATTTTTAATGTGAGGAGTGAAGAGGAAATGGGGACCAACTCCCCGGGGAGTAGGGGAGCTGGATAGTGACAATTGGTATGAAGGGTTTCCCCTACATTGACCAAGGTCTTATATGTGGGGTCGCCCCCACATATGGTCTTTGCTTGCAGTATCTGCCGGAACAGATTGTATTTATTTGCTTCCCCACTGAGCAAATTAGACACAAGGCCATTTTTTAATGTGGAGAGAAAGGGAGGGGAGAGAAAAGGGGGACCAGCTCCCGAAAGGTGGGAAATGGGAGCTGGATAGTAATTGTTGGTATGAAGGGTTGCCCCTACATTGACCAAAGTCAGATATGTGTGGTTACCCCCACATATGGTCTTTGCTTGCAGTACCTGTCGGAACAGATACTACACTTTGAGGTATTTATTTGCTCCCCCACTGAGCAAATTAGGCACAAGGCCGATTTTTAAAGTGAGGAGTGAAAGGGAAATGGGGACCAACTCCCCGGGGAGTAGGGGAGCTGGATAGTGACAATTGGTATGAAGGGTTTCCCCTACATTTACCAAGGTCTGATATGTGGGGTTACCCCCACATATGGTCTTTGCTTGCAGTATCTGCCAGAATAGATGCTACACTTTGATCTTGTCTCGAAAGCCAAGAAATATCTCTTTGGGACGCTCATAGAAATGTTGCAAGGCTCAAATACTCACGGCTAATGCTCAAGAGAATCGTCTTCGAAATGCCAAGAAACTCGTCGACAAACTCAAACACACACTCGAACCTCTGGTTATTTTCAAGACTAGCTTAGATCGCGGAGAACAAAAAGCGGTTTGTCTATAATCCACAAGAAATACGTGTCCCGAATCTCAATTCCATTTACCTGTTATTGAGTTTGGAATTGTTTCCAACGACGATCACGTCATGCCACTTCATCTTCGAAAAGGCTCACACTCGATTAAGATGGCAATATCGTGTTGCTACTCACTGTTGCTAAGCGACTGCAAGGATGACTTCGGGAAGTAGGATACAGCTACATGTCAAATATATGAAAACTCACAGGAAAAATCGAGTAGTGTAATGGTTTTACCTATTCACCAGGGAATTATTTTTTACATTAACCGATATTATGCTACCATATATAATCAGGAATAAAACAAAAACACAATTTATTATAGACTAGCAGGACCCGTGTATCGGAGTTTTCCGGTAGAAGTACGATATAAAAACAGAGCAAATTCGGCACCGCCTAAAGACCGATTTACTACGGTTGTTATTCATTGAAAATGGCCGGCACTGCCTGACGTAGCCCAAATGAAATAATCTCGCTTCAACTGTCGGGCATTGTCTGGCAGTGGTTGCTAGCGAAAGTCTCTAGCTGACACTTTCATCACTGGAGGTTACTGGCGATTAGTATTGGTTTGTGAAAATTACTTGCGAGTACTTGTGGGTGCTGGTCCTGGATATGACCTTAAACTATATCCGATGGTGAGGCCCCAGCTTGCGGGCTTTGTGGGGGGGGAGCCACCCTTTAATTGCCATTGCTCCCAGGTCCACTCTGACCCGGAGTGGTAGTACCTGTTAGGGTCCCAACTATGGGTATAATAGAAACCTACTTGAAAACAACAAATACAAATATATTCTATTAAAATATTTTCTCCTGAATCTTTGGATTCGGCATTAAATAACCCGAAAAGGGTTGATATGCCGTAAAACAAAAACAACCAACCAACCTCTTGTGGGTGATGGTTGCCTTTTAAAATCACGGACGGCCATGATTAGTGTCGCTACTATTGGTCTGCTTCGAACTGAAATCGTCTATATTCAACCTTCAGACATTGTTGGGACTAGTATCCAGTAGTTTCTGGATGGTTACTGGCGCTTAGTTTTGTTTTGAAGTTGTTACCTGCATTTAATTGCGTTTAATGCTGGACATTGGCCGCATTTATAATTGTTATATTCATATTTATTGGACTGCTCCGTAATTAATTTTTTTGTTTTCAATGGCGGGCACTGGTGGTCATTGGCATTTTTATGCGATAAGTTGCATTTGGTCATTTTCAGTCACTATCGATCATGACCAGGGTTAGTCAGTGACGGTTATGACGGTGAATGACAGTTATATTCAGATGGTTACTGTCACTTCGAGACAGAAGCGGTCACTGGTAGAAACTATTGCAAATCGCTTGTCGAGTGCTATAGATCACTGATCTTACGAGTTGATTAGTGCTGTTTTAGATGGTAACTGTTGTTTTGATGTGATTACATACAGATATTAGCATCTCCCGGAGTCACTGGCAG
Organism: Euprymna scolopes; assembly: GCF_053919585.1. NCBI lineage: Eukaryota > Metazoa > Mollusca > Cephalopoda > Sepiida > Sepiolidae > Euprymna > Euprymna scolopes. The sequence goes on along the minus strand of NC_136482.1, from coordinate 162,464,780 downwards.
TCACTAGCGGTCACTTGCTGCCTTAACGTTCACAGGCCGTAAGTGTCCTTAAAGGCGGACACGATTAGGGTAGTGATTTTGTTCCTAGGAAGTGTTTGTGTATGAAAAAAGTTATTTTAATGAGTAAGTTTCTGCGGGAGAAATAACGGCATTAATATGAAGCCAGGAATTAACAGATTGACGCCCACCACGTCCAACACACCCGATCTACATCCTATCTCTTTATCTACTTCACGTGTTCTGTCTGAATGTTATTGTAACCATCATCCATCTAAGTTAAAACCTTCTTGTAATGACAATGCTGTTGGGCATAATAGAACGTAACGACTGTAAATAATGTAGTGATTAAACATTATTTGGTGTTCGGAAAAACCGAAACATGGAATGATGGTTTATTTATGTACAGTCAATGAAAATTTTGTTATAAGTGAAGTTGAATATAACAGGGAGCGTTCATTATTTTGCAGGGTAACTTGGTGGTCGTGTAAGTTAGAATCACGTAATGGCTAAACGAAATAATTATGGTGAACCACGATAAGCGTTGACTATGAAATATTACGGACAGTGATGGTTGGGGTAGTTGTAGAAAGTGATTTGTAGGTAAGTTGGCTTACAACCACCTCTAAGAATGTCGTATTTTGGGAGAGTGAATCGGAACGGAAAAAGTTTAGCAATACATGAGTCGTAATTAAATCGATTGACTAGTAGCGGAAAACATGCACAAGATACAGCCAGGCAACGTGGGCATTTTAGATTACGGTCTGGTCGAGGTGTTTCTTTTGTTATGCCGGTATTTTGTCGACGGGAATAACTATTTTATTATATAAAGAGAAGAGATGACTGCAGCTCAGGTTGTTTTTTGTTTGTTTGTTTAATAAACCCGTCTTAAATTTATATGAACATTTTAGAACCATAGTTTGATATCTCGGGTTTGTCTTTATTTTCGGCTCAAGAAGTGCTTATTATTAATCATTTACGAAATGATCAATCCGTTAGAGATGTATCCGTTATTTTTAACGTGCACGAAAATTGAAATCGATTTTTTTAAAATGCAGTTTTAATTGTTTTTCTTTCGTAATTCTTTCTTCTCAAGAAAAGTTGGAAATACATTTCATGATATAGTATGTTCCGTTCATTCAACATATCTAAATATGAAATGACAAACAACAGCAAATTAATTGCAAATAACTGAAACGGAAATGACAAATAATTGCAAATTTATTGCAAATTACTTGAACACAATTTTTATTGTTTTACTTAGAAGGTCACCACTTATCAAGGCCAAGAGGCCACTCAAGGATAAGAGTTTAGTGTTAGATAGATGGTGAAACAAAATCAGGCACGATGGAACTTGCGTTTGGCTAAGTGGAAGTAGTCATTATTCACATTGGACTTTAAGATGATTTTGTTATAGTAAGCTGGGAAGCAGAGAAATGGTATTGCATTTCACAGACGGACAGCTCCATGAAATAAACTCTGCTCGTGAAATTTTCGTTTAATTTTTGGCAGGAAAATTGTTAGTGGTTGTTTTAGCTAGACGAGTATTTGTGGTGAATGTTTTACGGAAAAAAGACCATGGATTGGAGCTCAGTCGAGCTCCTACCATAAAAATAACGATTAGGCAGAGATAGATTCGCAATGTTTCTTCTGTGAGAATGAATGGGTAGGGAGGCGAAAAGGTCAGTAAATTTCGAAAACGGTTTTGTCAAGGCAGGAAAGGTTGGGTTTGAGAACAAATACATGAATAGAATTATGAGTAGAATAATAACCGACTTATTTTGCATAATGAGATAAGTGTTCCGAAATATGTTGGACGTCCGGGGTTCGAATCTCCGTCAAGTCATACAAAAGACAGAAAATAGTACTTGATTCTCATTGCGTAAATACTCAGCATTATAATAGGACTACTAAGTGTAAGTGGAGTAATCCTGGAAATAGAGTGGCGCTCTCTCCTACAACTCGGTTAACAGACAATGAAAGAGGAGCTTTCGAGTAGCCCTCGACTATATTCTGTCACTTAGCTTTACTTTAACTCTTAGGCTACGCTGGCTGTTAACTTTTTTAACACCTAAGTGTTCTATTACAAATAACTGCAACACTGGTAACCTCAAGGACTATGGAATTCTTCTTTGCCCTAACTGCATTAATCAATGAATGAAACCCATGTTTGAAACCCATGTTTGAATGTTTGTATTGTTTTTTGATAAAAAAATTCTTTTTCAAATATCCTAGACTTGATTTTATGTGATGTGAAAATAAAATTCACACCCATCGTAGGCAATATATGTAAAAATACCATCGTAGCCCATGGGTTAACATAATAAAGCAGATTGTTATTGAAAGGTTATTTAGTATAGGAAAAAGAAATATCTACGATCAGATCACGAGTTTAAAATTCTACATAATGTCCTTGTCTTTATTCGATACTAGCGGCTGTATCGCGTCGGCACACACAACGCCGAGTCAAACACAAAACCGAGTACACTCAACATCAAGTACACTCAACATCGTCTTACCATCAACGTTTACCTTGTGGGCGCGGAGTATGGGAAATTCCCATATGCACAAAACAAAATCACTGAAAAAATACTAAAATACCCTAACTAAGGGTAAGGATAATGAGTAAACGTTGGATAAAATGATGGTTAAATTTATCATGATTTAGCCAGGATTCGAACCTGGACTCTCCTGATACGTACTCAGGCGCGTTATCCATTGTACCACAAGTCCTGTCCATATACCGCGACTGTATACAGACAGAGCTAGATTCCGTTGACATGGGCAGGTAACTTTTTCGACAATTACACGAACGGCCCCCAATCGGTTATTTCGGGCTATTTATGTGACTCGGCGTTGTTCGTTACGAACCATATATAGATAAGGACAATCTAGGGACTCACACCTTTCAGGGAAAAAAGAATTTTGCAATTCGGTGCATCCGTTTGAAAGTTTTATTGGTATATATACACATAAATAAATAAATAAACATTTAGAATTATATTAATAATATAGATTACTTACGAAAGCACGAATATAGACAACAAAACATCTTATACATTGCATATTATCCCCAAAAATATCTTTTTACTGTTTACTATATAAGCTAAGATAGGGATATAATGGGGCGCGTCGCACGTAAATTAATTTCTTTTTGCCTATTTTCCAAATGCATAATATATTAAGTTTCATGAGGTATAAGGACAGGCGTCAGTTTATTAAAAAGTTTCTATGAAGAAAACTGAATTCGAACTTTGCATATACAAGTTTCTGCGCGTGTACTTAACCACTTAGACACAGTCAACCCCGGTGGCACATTATGTATGCATAGAAAAATTACTTAGGTAGTGGAGAGAGTTGATCTTTATCACTTCAACTCGAAAATCCAAATTCGTCTTCGGAGGTCGTCCGACTGGAAATCAGACATTCTGACGACATCAACGACCGGGGAATTCATCATTAATATATATATATATATATATATATATATATATATATATATATATATATATATATATATATATATATATATATATATATGCATATATATATACACACACACGCACACACACTTGTAAGTTGGTCTTTAAGAGATACTAATCTTTTCAGACCTGATATGGGAAAGTGTTACTTCTGTATGATGTAGTATCGTTATCTTTTTCACGCGGTGTGATACGCAGACGTCCATTCGTTCTCTTATGGCGAACGATTTCCATACGGAAGTGTTTTATGAAAACGCTTAAAAAGAAAGACAAACGCACGCGCTTTGGCGAAACTCTTTGATGCTCTCTCCAATAAGAATCTCGAATTACAAGATTTAATTTGGACGTCAGAATGACGACGTGACGAAAGTAAATAGATGTATCCTAATCCGAGAGATGGATGACTCAATGCCTCTTAGTCATGCTGTGTGTGTCCATTAGATTCTTTAAAACCAGTAGACATAGGAACACGAAATTTGGTGCAGATAACTGCGTTATATATTTCTGTTATATATTATGTAGATGTAATCTCTCTCTCTCTCTCTCTCTCTCTCTATATATATATATATATATATATATATATATATATATACATATATATTTGTATACATATATATATTTGTATATATATTTGTATATATATTTGTATATATATATATACATATATATGTTGTTATAATTTAATCTCTAGAGAGCAAGAGTTGTACAATGGCACATCTTCGATCTCACTCGTTGAACACTGTGTCACTTACTTTCAAACATAATAGAAGGACCCTATTACCCTTAGAGTTTTACACAACTGACCAACTAGAAAATATTCTGTAATAAATAATTTTTTAAAAAACACCGGTTTTGACCAAGCGGAAATGGAATCATGTCGTCTTTTCTGAGGCGAGAATTTCATCATACCACCCTGTTACTGTTTCAAAATAACGATATCTAATTTCAGTTATCATTTATTTCGAAATTATTTATATATTCAACGTTAAATGCTTATCATTAAAACAATTTATACTATTCTTTAAAAAAAATTGTTTGTTTGTTTTTTGTTTTTGTTATTCAATTTTCACCCCAAACAAGGCAAGTTCCACTTTGAAGTAGGGGGCTACTATCGGGGACAATTAGCGGGGGCGTTATGAAGGGGATGAGTAGAAAGATGTTTGTTCACATTACACTTGAACTTCTGCATATCAGTACAGTTGGGAAAGCAGTATCCACCTAGGGATCTCTACTGTAAAGGGGTGGGACTTAGTTGCTTGTCGGGTTGGTCGGAGGTAGTCACGTCGAGGAGGTGCAAGTGCTTGCAGTTTTTCAGAGCAGCCACCATTAAAGTATTTGTAGAACAGGCAGAGGGATGCAACATTTCGTCGATGGGACAGAGGCTGAAGCTTAGATGACAGTTCAGGACCTATCAGGTTGGCGACTTTTTTTTGAATCCTTTCCAGGAGTGAGAGACAAGCAGCAGATGCACTAGCCCAAATGTGACAGCAATACTCCATACATGGGCGAATAGAGGTACAGGATACTTTCAGGCGTAAGTAATTTTCTAGTACGATAGAGAGAGCCCACCTTCTTTGCAGCAGCCTTGGCAATGCTCTCAATGTATATATTCCAGTTCATGTTTCTTGTAAACGTTAGACCGAGGAGTTTAAAGGAAGTACTTTCAGGCAGTGTATTCTTAGCCATTGCTATTGGTGGTAGAAAAGGTTTCTTGTAGTTATTGAAGGAAACAAGCTTAGTCTTGGCAGCACTGAATGTGGCCATCCATTTTTGTCCCTATTTTACTACAGATTGGAGATCATTCTCTAGTGATTCTGCCATTTTCTTAGATATGCGTTCATTTGTTTTCCCCTCATGCCTGTTATAGAGGGTGGTGTCATTGGCAAATATACCCATCTCCGAAACAATGTTATCAGGGAGGTCATTTATGAATATCAGGAACAATAAAGGCCCAATGATAGACCCCTGGGGTACTCCCGCTTTAATATCATATTGTTTAGATGTACGACCGTCGAGGACAACTTGGATTTTTCTCTTACTTAAGAAGGATTTAATTACATTGTGTATTCTTCCTGTGATACCATATGATGTAAGTTTCCTTAGAAGACCATCGTGCCATACCCTGTCAAAAGCCTTAGATATATCAAGGGTTACCGCTTTACCTTCCCCTGTTTTATCCAGTGAACGGTATATACGTTCAGAGACTACAGTTAAGATATCTGCTGATTTTCAGAACTTCTTAATTAAAAGCTGTGAAAAATTACTATTTTTAAAATAATTTTATTCAAAATTTACGAATTAATTCTTACCCTAACCGTATAATGGAAAAATCACCACAATACAACCGCAAAGATCAAAATCTGGATTATCTGTTTCCATAGCTCGCATATATATCTATTCGGCCAATCCAGCAGCCACAAACAAGGATGACTATAACTCAAATAAAGTTAATAAAGATTTCGTGACGGCAGTTTCTAAAGTGGTGCCACATGCCCGTGTTGATTTCGCGGCGTTTGATCCTGAATTGTGGGCCTTTTTCTCATCTGGTTTTGAGTCGACCGGCGGAGATTAATTCCTTAACTTAAAAAGAACATTTGTACAATTTGTATTTGTTAGTTTTGAAAAGAAACAATTTTCGTAAGCGTTTTGTAACTTATCTCAAGGACATCTTAAATACAGCCACATGTTCCTTAAGTGTAGGAGACGAGCATCAAGTAAAGCCTAATCTGGAGGGACTATTTCATACATACACAGAGACTTCCACTTTCTTTTTTGATCATTTATCCTTGTCTCCTACACACACACACACACACATACACACACACACATACACACACACACACACACATCGAATCTCGCTAGATCCAGCCACTCTGATGAGTCGTAGATGACGAAATACTTGTCAGTGAATAATTATATTTTAAAAATAATATATATGCCGCTCCCAATGCGGGGGTACCAAATTGGTTAAAGACAATATTATTCCCAACTCGCATTTAGGTAAAAATGCACTTTCATAAATAATTGAATTCATTCAAAACGTATCGTAAAAACAAAAACCAACAACACACACACACACAAACACACGCACACACATATATATATATATATATATATATATATATATATATATATATATATATATATATATATATATATTGTAATTGATTGATAATTTAAAATTCAAATTAGAATTAAAAAGTAAAAATCTGTTTCATAAGAAAGAACAACAACTAAGTGAATAATTTGTACGATCGTTTCGTAAACGATGTTTTTATTTGGCCAGGTTGTCTTGACAAACCCCTGTACATATAGACCTTAGACCCCCGAGGATAATATGTAGTAGGCATCTACGTTCATTTCAGTAAGCACTCAAGTTTTTTTTTTTCCATAGGCATTCAATTTCTCTTCAATACGCATTAAGTGTGTGTCATTCAATGTATGCTTCTAGAAAAATATTTTCAAGGTTGTGGAAGGTGTAAACAATCATGAAAACAATGTTGTTTGTAACCTTTATGTTTTTATTGCTATTTTGAGCGGACCTCGGAACTTAGTTACAAAATGTAGTGAAATCAATCAAAATGAAAGCCTTATATATATATATATATATATATATATATATATGTGTGTGTGTGTGTGTGTGTGTGTGTGTGTGTGTGTGTGTGTAGAGAGAGAGAGAGAGAAAGAGAGAGAGAGAGAAATAAAAAGGAACAAACTGTCTCATGTGTTCATCAACGTTTCGTATTATTTCGAAATACTATTTCCATTATTCTCATTATATATATATATACATATATATACATATATATATATATACATATATATACATATATATATATGTATATATATGACATATATGTATATATACATGTGTACATGTATATATATATATTTTAACATGTTTTATTAACTATTTTCTCATATATATATATATATACACGCAGAGAAAGAAAGAGAGATAGAGATTATAATAAAAGAGACTTTAGAAAACATGGGTATTATTAAATAAATCCCACCATAGAAAAGGACGCTTAATATTCTAGATAGATGCTGATTAAAGCAGGATGATAAAATTACTAATCCGTGCGTAAAATATGCTATAATATGATACTTTAATTCGTCCAGCTTGCGTATAAATTATTATAAAGTCTTGATTTCAAAAGTAAAAAAAAGGTATTTGGATGCCATCAGCTGAAATCGAACCTGAAAGCTAAACTTTAGCATCTAAGGCTGGTGACGTTAGCAATGTGTCAACGTGACATCTATATGCACTGATTAAAAATTAAAAATCCAAAATAAACCAATATGAATGTACAAAATGTATAATTAATTTTTTAAATTTTGACCTCTTTTTGACTCCTTAAAAATATGTTACTCGGCTAAAGACCCATAAAAGAATGGTCCATAAAAAAATCCAATCATTTTAGGGCCCTAGAGTCGCTCTGCCTATTTTTAGTTTCGGTAGAGATAAAGTTTGAAAAATATGAAGACAGACAGACAGACAGACAGACATATAGTGTTTTATATATTAGATGTACAATCAAGCCAAAAACAGTGTTTAATGTATATTTCTTCTAGCATTAGTTTTGTGTATAGATTTAGGCACAGATAAAAAGTGAGCGAAACTGTTAATATTGGTTGTAGGTAGACAAGTTCTCGTTGTTAAAGTTTTGCAGGGTGGGACTATAAGGTGAAACTCAGTCGGACGCTTGCCATGAAAATGACGATAGAGAAGCAAGGGGAAAAGGACTACTAAGTTTCGAAACTGATTTTGAACTCTCTCAAGACAGGACAGGCGACTCTGAGCAGCTTCTCTTCAGATGTCGAAACAGTACTCCATTTTAAGACGTATTTGGCTCTTGATAACGGTAGAAGATTACATCGGGAATGAGGTACCATTAAGGAGCAGTAGAATGATGCAAGCATTTTTTTCAGCGACATTGGCAACAGTTGATGCAAGTCTTTCATTTCCGGCCAGGTGTGAAGGTCAGTTCACAGTAATTCTTCCAGATTCGAGATATTAATTAGGGCTGATGGGATTAGAGCGTTGGTGGTAAAAGAAGTTTTGTTTTGGATGCATTAAAATTGAATATTTTGCCTCATTGGACCTCGTTTTCAAAGTCAGGGAGATCTTGGTTTTTACTCGTTTTTGAAGTGTTGTCATAGATTGTAGTGTCGTCTGCGTATATGTGGAAGAGTGAACTTAGAATGTGATTTGGAAAATCATTGGTGAAGTAAAAAAAAAAAAAGAGTTAAGCCCAGAATGGATCCTTGGGGCACGCGATGAGATTTTGAGTTTCGGACCTCTGCCAAATCACGATTGCTTGATCAAATCCGAATGTTAGATGTTGGCTATATTTTTAAGCATGTGTGACAGAAAACAGGAATAAAAGATCACTTCGACTATGTTTCATCAAAATTTGGTATGCATCCAAAAATCCCACCAATAAGGCAGAAAATATTCGATGGCTGAAAAGATATAGTATAGCTAAAATCTTGTAAAATATACTGCCTTTGATATGTGAAGAACTATTATTCTAGAATAGTAAATAGTTTTACTGGTCCTATGTGATATTACAGTCAGTATAATAATCTTTAGATCTAGCAAGATGGAAACCATATTGCTTGTCATTTAATTAGTTGTTTTTTTTTCTGAAGAGGTTGACGATTTCACTATTTCTCATAACTTTAATCACATTTCTCATGAGTAGGGCTATGACAAGAGAATATTATCTTCATTATTTTGACTCTGGAGTATATATCAGTTAATATCTTATATGTTTTTATATAGAGCAATATGGTTCTTTGTTTATTAACTGTGTCTAACTGTGTCGGATATATTACTCGAGAGCCAAAACAATAAAAAGAATATTCTCTTGTCATAACCCTACTCATGACACACAAAGGACTAATTAGTTTGTACTGAGATGCAGAAGTGCGATCTCCAATATTTCTAAATACTCAGCAAACTAATGATGTTTTCAAAGCATTTTACCTTTAGTCATCAATCGACCTGTTTTGCAAGATTGGTTCCGGTCCATTTTTTTAGTACTATGGCTGGAATATTGTCAGATCTACAGGGTGGTCAAAAAGTCAGGTAACATGTTAAAGGTAGAAAAAAATAATATGACCCATTATAATCTCTATTCGTTTAATATTATTTGTTTAAATATTTGAGTGTAATATATAAACTACCCCTCCTGATTTCTGGCTTTGGGGCTATGTAAAAGATAGCGTTTATGGCAAGAAGCCTGATACAATAGCGTCTTTAAAGTTATTTATTGAAGAGGAGATTGCGCGGATATCAGCTGACATGATTACACGTGTTACACAATCAGTGGTTAATCGCTTCCAGCGATTGATACAGAGAAATGGACGACAATTAACAAAATAAACATATTTCATGTTTGTTTCATTTTATATTTCAATGTATGGTACTTAAATATACGTGTATTGCTAATATCGTTTTTCTTTAAAATGTTACCTGACCTTTTGACCACCCTGTAGTTGCATTACCGTTATCGAGGTTCTTGATAAGTTTGGCAAAATCACGGAAAGATGTGTGGATATCGCACAGATTATTTTCAGTTTTGCGAGGAAACTCCAGAGCTAGGTGGCCCTGATCTCACAGGGTTGAGTGTGATGCACAGTTCTTGGCAAAGAGTTTGGATGTCAGATTCTGACGAAATCACCTCAGCCCCGTTGATGATGTTGGGATAGAGGACGAGGATCTATTTAAGACCTTGTTTATTTTTCGCCAAAGGTCATTGGAAATAAGTATCTCTTAATCTACTTGATGGGCTGAGTATATGACTCATGCGTTTTCTATAATTTTTAAAAGATCTATTGTAGTGATTGTTGGCAGTCCTAAAGGTAACTATAGTTTCAATACATTCATTACGTTTAAAGCAATTGAAGTATGGACTTTTATTTGCAATGGCAGCAACACATTCAGAGATTTATAACGGCTGGTTGTTGGGTTTCTATTGGAATTTCTTAGGAGATATGTAGCTTGCTATGCCGCCCTTGTATCAAACAGTTATGTGGGATGCTATGGAGAATACATTCTGTTTAAACATGGAGTAAAGGGAGATTTCTGATTTGAAGGTTCGGAAACTGTCCCAGTCAGTCATCGGGTTTCTTTATTAAAATAACTGAGAAGATCCTTATGGAGAGAAAACTGAGGATGAGAAAGTTATCATTAAATTTAGGGATAAAATAAAATGATATCTAAATTTATTTGTTTTATTTTTTCTTGCATCCAAAAGTTTTAAATTTACATTTCCGAAATACTTGTTTTGTAAACATTTTTACTGTCGAATAAGACACACAAAGTTCCTCCCAATAAATAGTGCCGTTATCACCCCGTAGCGACGGTGTACCTAATTCTGGATGAACAAATTAAAATATACATTATAAATTCTCGAGCTTTATAAAAATAAAAATTGTGAAAACCCCTTTTAAATACTTATCCCGTGAATACTTAAAATACGGCATAATCACGTTGACGTACCGCTTCCCGCCGGATCACCTAAATTAAGCAACGTTTAACCTGGTCAGTACTAAATGGGTGACCATTTGGGACTTTCTGGTGTTGTATGTGCTCCGTGCTTATCTCAGCATTGTTTCTCCTAGTCACTGGGGGTCGTGGATATGACCTTAAACTATATCCAGTGGTGAGACACCAGCTTGCGGGCATTGGGGAGTGTGGAGCCACCCTTTAATTACCATTGCTCCCAGGTCCACTCTGACCCGGAGTGGTAGTACCTGTTAGGGTCCCAACTATGGGTTAAATAGAAACCAACTTGAAAACAACAAATATATTCTATTAAAAAATATTTCTTCAAAATCTTTGGATTCGGCATAAAATAACCCGAAAAGGGCTGATATACCATAAAACAAAAACAACTAACAACCAACCTAGTCACTGGACTCAAACAGTGCCGATTAAGGAGAGTTGTGGTTAGAGATTGCGCAACCCTTGCCTTACACAATTACACGCGCAGCTGTCCGTAAAGGGGATATCCTGTGTCTTTCGAGACTGAACGGAGGCATAGGATTCGAAATGATCATAGAAGAGTGTTTTGTTTGCAAATAACGTATAAGGCAATACGCCCTTGGCCTTCAGGACAAGATCAAAGTGTAGTATCTGTTCCGGCAGATACTGCAAGCTATGACTAGCAAAGACCAGATGTGGGGGCAACCCCACATGCCTGACCATTAACCAGCTCCCATTTCCCACCTCTCGGGAGCTGGTCCCCCTTTTTTCCCTTCCCCCTCCCTTCACTCCTCACATTAAAAATCGGCCTTGTGCCTAATTTGCTCGGTGGGGGAGCAAATAAACACCATCTGTTCCGGCAGATGCTGCACTTAAGATAATTTGTACCAGTCAATGGAGGGGAAACCCTCTATACTGGGACAATTATTATTTTTGGTAACCAGAGTGCCCCCTTTTTGCCTACATTTAGGGGAGCTGGTTTTAACCTCACATTAAAAACGGCCTTGTGCCTAATTTGCTCAGTGGGGGAGCAAATAAATACTATCTGTTCCGGCAGATACTGCAAGCTATGACTAGCTATGACTAGCTATGACTAGCAAAGACCAGATGTGGGGGCAACCCCACATGCCTGACCTTTAACCAGCTCCCATTTCCCACCTCTCGGGAGCTGGTCCCCTTTTTCCCTTCCCCCTCCCTTCACTCCTCACATTAAAAATTGGCCTTGTGCCTAATTTGCTCGGTGGGGGAGCAAATAAATACCATCTGTTCCGGCAGATACTGCAAGCAAAGACCATATGTGGGGGCAACTCCACATATAAGACCTTGGTCAATGTAGGGGCAACCCTTCATACCAATTGTCACTATCCAGCTCCCCTACTCCCCGGGGAGTTGGTCCCCATTTCCCCTTCACTCCTCACTTTAAAAATCGGCCTTGTGCCTAATTTGCTCGATGGGGGAGCAAATAAATACCATCTGTTCTTCAGATGCTGCACTTCTATTTCTTGTTCTCTTTCGGTGGAGGAGAAATCCTTAACGACTGAGACAATTTTTATTTTTGTACCTTTTCTCCACGTTAAAAAACGACCTTGGTGTCTAACTCTGTCCCGTGGGGAAGCATAGTAAGTAGGAACGTATAAGGCAATACAGGTGAAGACTCAACAAACAAAGGTAGATCAATAAGAAGTGTATTAGGAAAAGTATATTCACAGTATATTTACATAATGGTTGTCAGGTAAGAGAGTCTTGGCTGGAGAACATATCTGCTCTCGGTTCGGCCTTCGGTGGCTTCTGGTGAACACACACTCAGACTAACCGAGTCTTGTTATTTATGTGTAATATTATCCACATATGTAAATGAGTGGGTACCACCACAATAAAGAGATTAAATAGATATTGTTTTAACTGAGTTTTCTTTTCGGTTTTAATTCATGAAAATTGCTTCAGACAATGCATGGATCCATTTAATGCGAACTGCTAAAAAGAAGATACTATTTACAATGTCAAAAACTTGCTAATGATTAGTATTAGATGGATATATTCTAACCCAAACGACATGAATACTTCCCCATTTGTCCAAAAACATACGATAAATTTATCCTTTTTATCTAATAATTGTTATATCTCTGTCCGTCTTCATATTCTCAAACTCTATCTCCTCCGAAACTAAAAGTCGGAAAGCGAAGCTAGGGGCCTCAAATGATTGTATTTTTTTACGGAGTTTCTTTTATGGATCTTAAGCCTGTTAAATAAATTTAAGGGGTCACAAATGGATCAGAATTGAAGAAAACCGTTATACCTTTTGTACATTTATCTTAGTTTATTTTTAATTTCTAATTTTTAAACAGTTCATATGGGTTTCACGTTGGAACACTGTTAACGCTACCAGCTTTGAATGTTTCAGTTCGATTCTAGCTGATGGCATCCAAATACTGTTTAAACTTTTGAAATCACGATTCTATAATAATATATACGAAATCTGGACAAATTAAAATATCATATTTAATCGGGTAAAGATCCCCCCGCCAGCTTATCATTATATATCAGAAAAAAATTTACAATTTAATGAACAAACATGTTACGTATAGATACATGCGTGAAAGGGTGTTATGTATAGGTCTATGACAACAGAATATTCTTATCAGTGTTTTGACTCTTGAGCATATACCCAACACAGTTAGACGTATTTTAATCAACCGAGAACCACATCACGCCATATAAAGGCATATAAGATATCAACGGATACACACTCGAGAGTCAAAACAATGAAAATAACATGCTGCTGTTCTAGCCTTAGTTATGTATTTCCAAATACTAAGTAAAAAACAGCGATGAATATAGTTAGGCTGCAACGGTATCCATTAGGCTAATAACATACCCTTTACATTTGAACGTACGTGAGGAAGTGATAAATGCTGTAGCTATCAACTCTCTCAGCTTTTGACTTGTCATAAACCGTCATAAATTCATCTGTTGTCAGTCCATTTCCGCAACGCCTCTTTTATGCCCCGATCAATGCGGGCGCCTTCGTACCCGTTCAAATCATTTTGTCCGGTCCGGTCCTTACCGAACTCTTTTCGAGTTTTCTCTTCAAATAAAAACCCGATTTGACACAAGGCCACCAAAGAAAGAACAAAAACGAGGAAACCTCTTGCATAAGCATCCATCCGTGCTAAGAAAGAAATAAACACGTTGCGGACACATAGAATATAACGTTGTATCACTTTAGATGTTACTGCTTTTTTTTTTTTTAATCCCTTATTGAATTACATAGAGATGTCAATATTTTTCCTATGGTTGACCCTGATCTGGATATAATCGGGAGGTGGTATTTCTTTACATGCAATACAACGCATACGCCAAAACCATTAAAATTACGCGCTTTGGCGTCAGGGACAGGTTGAAAGCGATCACGTGATTACCTCCCCTGCTGCTTATTCTAAAACGATATAATAAACCTTAATTCAGGAACTTTACGCCATGTTATTCGTTTTATCGCTTTTATATTCAAGATTCCTATTGGGAATTAACATAGAAACAAACAAAGAGTATAGATTACCATTTGAAAAAAAAGGGAAGAAAGAAAAACTGTGAGCAACTGAGACTTCATTGATAAGATTTGTCAGGATTTTAACTACAGATAAGTAGGGTTGTGAGGCCCCGAACAAGAGTGCGTTCTACTTATAAGAATTTTATTCTTTATTACGTATATCATAAACATATTTACATGCAATGTAAGTTATTAATTAGATTAGCTTCAAAACGGAAGGAAATTAATCTAATACTTTATTAATAGAGAGGGAATTCGGATTATGTTTTCGCTGTTTTCGTGCAAGAAAGATTAAGACTTCGTTAAAAAGAAAGAAAATAAATCTTGGCGTTGATTATCTTTTTATATCCTACTTTGTTTTGTTTTTTTTCTGAATGAAATCTTAAAAAAAAAATGAATCAAATATAATTTTTGGTCCCCCACCCCCCGACAAAAGGAGGGTGGACACGTAAATTCACCCTTGTCCGTTCGTCCGCCCGTCTGTCCGCACTTTTCTCAATAACTATTCCTTGGAATATTTTGAAAGTTTGCACATTCACTTACAAATCCCGTTAATCTATCTAATGCTTTTGATTAGTCCGTGTGTAACGCTTTGAAAACAACGAAATACAATTTTTTAAGGTAAAACTGCTTCAGAAAAGGTCAAATTAGCGAACGTTGGCTTTAAAAAGGCCAATCTAGAAACCATGAACAAAAACAAATATGAGAGTGATCTCCCTGCGCCATAACCGCGTTTTCGAATTTCATCATAAAATATGATCAGTGTTGTAATTGCGAAAGAAAGTAGTAGTATGTTCAACGTGCATCTGTTCTTCAGAAGTCAGCGAAACGTTACATAAACATTCGAAAGAAACAGAGCGAAACACGTAGAACATTGTCTGCCAAGAGTTGCTGAACTGAAAGCGTGAATGAAAGATTGTTTATTACGATATGATTTTATTATTTGTATTGAACTATGTAACACAATATTACTTTCTGAGTATTTATTAGTACTTATTAATTTATCCCATTTAGCTTCAGTTCTATATTTAAAATACAATGTACACTGCGTATTATTGTTTTTCGCTCAAAAAGCTAATTGTTTCAATATCCAGAAAAAAATATCAGTTTTATCGAAACATATTTATTGATTAAGTATGTTTCTCATTCCAGGGAATTTCCATAGGCCCTGTTAGTTTGTAAATATTCTGTAAGCTATGTTAATGCAATGCCTTCGTAATAGTTTAAATGTACCTAACTTCACTCACTATATATTCTTAGAATATAAATAATTTTTCTACCTATAGAATTATATTTGACAACTTTATTAAGGATTAAATAACTTATAAACGGTTGATACTCCTTACAGTCATGAGGATACTTTAAGTAAACCTTTGATCAAATATTCAAAACAACGTAGTATTTGTGGCCCAAGTAAGACCTCTTCGGTATGGTAAACTTACACTGGCTTTAACGAGAAATAGTTCACCTTCTTCGAGTGATATGTATTAGCATCGATGTTCAACCATCGCGGTATGAAAGCAAAATGCATAAACGCGTTTTTACGCATATCGTCTGCGCATCATTATCCTAAATACAAACAATTTAATATATTTTGGACTAATCAGAAAACTTTCTGAATTCATCTAAAATTGTCTTTGTGGGAGCCGTCTAAATCCTTTAAATAGGACATATTTTCTTTCAATAAACCAGTGAACCTGAGTTGACTCGGGTCTACGGACCGGTGTCGTAAAAACAAACAAATAAATATATTTTGGACTAATCAGAAAACTTTCTGAAATCATCTTAAATGGTCTTTGTGGGAGCCGTCTAAATCCTTTAACATGGACATATTTTCTTTCAATAAATCAGTGAAGCCGAGTTGACTCGGGTCTACGGACCGGTGTCGTACAAACAAACAAACAAATATATTTTGGACAAATCAGAAAACTTTCTGAATTCATCTGAAATGGTCTTTGTGGGAGCCGTCTAAATCCTTTAAATGGGACATATTTTCTTTCAATAAACCAGTGAAGCCCAGTTGACTCGGGTCTACGGACCGGTGTCGTAAGAGTCCCCACTGTTGGCACTCTTATTGACAACATTTCCTTCTACTCACGCATACAAACATTAACAAACTTACAGACACACACACACACACACACACACACACACACACAACTCATTGACTTATTATTGTCTGGCAATCTATATGAACTTTAAAACATTAATTCTTATAAACAACTTTCAATGAATTATAATTTATTTAATTGAGCAGAGAGGTTTTGAATATGATTTGTCTGACCCATGAAACTCATGATTGAATTAATCAATCCAAAATACTTCTAATAAATCCATTGTTTTTACAAGAACTCTAAAAATATTTCACAAACATTCTATGTTTTCCCATTGCTGTAGGTCCTGGATATGACCTTAAAATATATCCGATGGTGAGGCCCCAGCTTGCGGGCTTTGGGGAGTGTGGAGCCACCCTTTAATTGCCATTGCTCTCAGGTAAACTCTGACCCGGAGTAGTAGTACCTATTAGGGTCACAACTCTGGGTTAAATAGAAACCGACTTGAAAACAACAAATATATTTTATTAACATTTTTTTCAAAATCTTTGGATTCGGCAGTAAATAACCTGAAAAGGGTTGAACCAACCAACCTATCGGTGTAAACCTTTCATTGTAAACATATATAAAATACCTCTTTTTGTGAATATATGCCTTCTTAACTCATTGTTTTATTTTGTTACCGAATGAAAATGTCTCTCGTGTTGTTCGTATTTGATTATAAAACCTGAATAACTTTTCACTGAAAATATTTCCATGAATCTGGCTCATCATAAAAATATCTCCCTTCTTACATAACACCCTAAAGTAAAACCTCCAAAACCTCAAGTAACTATGCGAAGCTGGACACTCAACTAGACTAGATGATTTTTTTTTATCCTGGAATCCAGTAAACCAAGTAACCACAGGAAAGATATTATATAATATATTTAAAGAGTCGATTGGAGATGGGGAAAGTATGTTCTCAACTTCATTATAAACTGTGTTTGAGAAGTGTAGGAGAGGTTTAATCGAATATTCGAATCTCTCTCTCTCTCTTTCTCTCTCTCTATATATATATATATATATATATATATATATATATATATATATATATATATATATAAGAACAAGTAGTTAATAAAACATATTAAAAACACTTTGAAAAAGAGTTAAAACATATTTCATTTTAAAAAGGAAGCACAAAATAAGTTGATAGTCCTTTATCCGCGGAGTTTCGAATAAATACTTTCCTTCTCATCAGAAGGTAGGATTTAGCAAAATGCGGGATCGGATTTTGCTTGCAAAAGTATTTGATGAAAGTCATAGATCTTACTTGGTAACAAATAGTGAAGCATAGGGAATAGGGTTAAGACAAAAGGTGATTTCACGTGAATGGATAGTCTGGTGAAGGGTAAAATATCCAATAACGGTAAAATCCAAAAATCAAAATCCAATATATATATATATATATATATATATATATATATATATATATATATATATATATTTAAAAGAGTAATATACGGATATAAATGTTTCGAGGCTCCTACCTCCCTTTAGCGAAAATTTACTGTGTCTCTAGGAATCGGACCCCGCAGTTAAGCTACGCTGAAGAGAGGAAGGAACCTCGAAAGATGCATGTCTGTAGATTACTATTTTAAAAATAATAAAAAGAATAAATAAAAATATTATTTATCTACGTCCAAATAAAATATGGGCGATTTTCTAAGTAAAACGATCTTCGAGGCGAGGACGCTACTTAATCGTATTTATCGTTTAATAAAATCAACAAGAAATCTACATTATAAATATATATCATCTAGAGATCAAGTGTTTGCTCCAGAAAAAAGGGCTCCTTGATTTCTGAGAACTTCGGCTACTGTAAAATGAAAGAAAAAAACTTGATATGCCTTAAAACAAAACCCCTAAACCATTACAGGGGACAGAAATGGAAACTTCCAGAATATGTTTTCTCCGTTCTGTAGAAAAAGACAAAAAAAAAAAAATAATAAAACAGAAACTCGACTATTCTTTTTGTCACGTTTTTGTTTTCTTACGTCATGATCGATCGCGATTTCTCAGTTTTAAAGCCACATCGCATTATTTCACAGAACATTATTTTTGGATTATCACACACTTTAGAGAATTTCCTTTACATTAATAAATATGAAATATGCATAAATTAAAGTATATTTAAGCGGCCACTCCTATATATTGGGTACAATATAAGCAACAGAGAATTAGCTCAATAATATTAATACAAAATCTGCATACTGTACATTTCGGCGTATAAGACGACCTTTAAAATAAAAAAAAATCATCTTTAAAAAACAATACATTATATGACACCGGCTGTTGCAATCTCTAGCTTAGGCTAAACAAACATGGTTTCATGATTTAGCAGTCGTCTTATACAACCGATATATGATAAATTTATTTAAATTTGCTCCAATTTTATATTTCGTCTGATCTGACGGTCGACTTATATGCAGAAATATACGGTAATTTATAAAATACCATGTGTACGTATTTTACGACGCGGCAACGCTGGGAGATCTTATTTATTAAAAAAGAGAACAGAAGGAAATGGCATACTACGTACATTAAATTAACATGTAGATACGCTAATTTAATGTTTGTAGCTATTATCCCCCTTTTTACGTAATAGGATATCCCAATCACCGAAGATGCAATGCAAAAAAACAAAAATTAAAAAAATTAAAAATGATACCGTTTTGGGCCGGACGTGAAACTACAATATACCTCTTGATCTTCTGGCTATTATCCAATGATAGTATCTATTTTGTTTAAAAGTTGGTATAATGATATCGTGGGATATCCATCCAACCAGGCGCCCATAAAATGGCAATGTATCACAGATTCTTATAAGGATATTGGAGATAAACCGTAATAACCAGATATATTCTGGCACTACATTAAATATATTTCTTAGATAAATAATTTCACAGTTTTAACAAAAGAGCTACAATAATATCGGAGGATCTCCGGTCATACTGAATGTCCAAAGAATGTCTAACGGCAATATATTACATATGAAAGATGCCGCTGTGGAATTTCCGCAGGTCTTGCTAGTATGTATGAATACTATAACATTTATTATTACTGTCATGGCGGTCTGTCCTATTCGGTCACATTATGGACTCTTTCTAACCTCATAAATAGAGCATATACGACAAATCAGTACAACTGAAAAGAGGATAAAATTGAGGAATCAGATCCTGTCAATCCATTACTTCTGTACAGGATGAAATAATAAATTTATCGCCCTAAAGAAAATAACATTTCAGCTTTATTTTAAACTTTCATTGAAATAAAAAAAAAAATCAGACAACTTGATTATGTAATAAAGCGTACATAGCCGCCTTCAGCCTCAATCACCGCCTCGATACGGATCCGGAACTGGGAGCATGCCTTTTTTACAAGCGCCAGCAGGAGCTCGGCGTATAATCGACGGATAGCGGCGATCAGGCTGGCTTTGGTGTTGTGAGAGATCACGTTGGTGATGTTCTCAACGTATGACCAGACGAAATAGTCCAGCGGACTGTTTCTGAGGTCTGAGGAAAAGGGGCCCAGCAAGAGAAGGATACAAAATCATAGCACCCTTTCTAAAGCCAAACTTGGGTCTCTTTGGACTTGTGGGCCGGCGTTGAGTCCTGCTGCTACACCCAGGATCTGCCAGCGGTCACCTGATTGCACCAGGGGATCACCACACTCTTCAGCACATCCAGGTACACTTTGGTGTGGACTTTCAATATGTGAGGTGGCTTGATGTGGTCTTTACTTGAAACCACACTAAAACCATAACCGTGCGTCATCTGATGCGTTGAACTGCGCTTTCAAACGTTGAATCGTCTGGATTTGTATTTTAAGGGTAATTGAAATGGCCCTGTTTTCGTAACTTGAATCGGTAAAAATCATAAATTGTACAGCGGCGCATTTCTGATCTCGCTCGTTGAATATTATAGTACTTTCAGACGTGATTGAACGCTCCTGTTGCTCTTATTCTATTGCTCTTATATTGCTCCTATTGTATTTCTACACAACTGGCCTGCTAGTAGATAGTCTGAAACGAAAAAAAAAACGGAAATGGAATCATGTCGTCTTTTCTAGGGCGACAATGTGTGCTCTATTTTAATACCTGTTCTTGTTAATAACTTTTTATCCGTGCTATTTTTCCGGCATCTTAAGGCCACAACAAATATTTAATTGAGCACATAATAAAACGTTCCTTTAAATTTAAAAAAGGAAAAAAAAGAAGCACCAATTATAGCCGGATATATAGGAAGAGAAACAAACTAAAAATAACACAGCTATATTCTTCAAAATAAGAAATATACAGAAATGATATTAAAACTCTATTTACATAGCCGCTGAAAAGTAAGACGTGATTATCTATCTATATAAATAAAACCGTAGAAGTCTGTATGTGCGTGATTACCCTATAAACTCTTAAACTATTGGTCACAAGTCACATAACACTGAACTTAACGAGAAGTAGTAACCATACACCAAGTATAGTTTATAACGAGTAAAATCTTTGTTTGGATGGATGGATAATGCGTACAAAAATATGTCAGCAAGTTGAAACCCAAAGTGTTAATTTTAACTTAACGACAGATTTTACTAGTTTTACGCATGCGCAAATTCAGTCGTAGATATAATAGAAGTGGTTTAATTTTAAATTAGTCTTATCTCTCTGTCGGGTTTACTCTAACGGTAGAGAACGCAGCTGGAGCGCTAAATATTTTTATCTTATTATATTTTAGCTGATGGAACCCAAGTCTTTTTTATTAATTATTTTTTAAATTAGTATATACTAATCGGAACTTTGAAAATTAATATAAAATATTCAGTAGAGAATTGGCTCTATGATCATAAATACGAAACCTGCATGAATTATAATATATTTAAGCGTATTTTACTACCAGCAAGGCCAGACATCCCGCGCTAATAGGTAATAAGAATTATCTATCTCCTTCGCTATTCCCGAAGAAAAATGATAGCAACGCTTTACATCAAGACCAATCACAATATTTGTATAAATTTTATCGAATAAAATTGTGGTATTTAATGTTTTATGCTGATTGTCATAATAATATTGCAAGTTTTGTCTGCATCCTGGATGTTTTTAAATGGCAAAGAAGACGTCTAATTTTACTTTACTGAATAATAATAGTAATTAAAAGTAACATCCTATTAAGTTTTCGGAATTGATTGCTGAAATATAATGCTGTAGGAGAAATAAATTTAGTAAGAAAGGTCATATTATGAGCCAGTTGTAGAAGAACGTATGTATAATTTTCCTGCTGCACGGTTTCCGAATACATACAGACGTATACATTTTAAGAACTCAACGACTCACCCAGTTTGTGAAAACAGTGTCTTTATTTGAAATTGTTAACTCGTACTTGTAACATGCGGCACACGGCGAGAGATAGATATAGATAGATAGATAGATAGAGAGATAGATAGAGAGATAGATAGAGAGAAACAGAGAGAGGATAGCGTTGGCGGATTTGCGACGAATTGCGGTCACACATGCGTCTGCTTTATTCGTCTCTCACTGTCTCTCTCTTTTATTTTTTTTTATTTTTTTTTGAGGTTATATTTAACAAATTCCATTGTCGCTTTGTTTGGCTATTAACAACATCTTGTGCTCAACAGCTAGTACGTCTAAGCTGGTTCTTAGTTTACGTTTTCTATTCACTAAATAAGGAAATAAGTTAGGAAATAGGCCGAACATAAGAAAAAAAAACATGTTAAATTATATTGTAGACACGTTTTACCGGAAGTGAGGGTCAGCTTATCGGATCTGCGTGTGAGTCACGTGATCAGGTTAGCTAGAGTCAGTGAGTTTGGGTTTGGGCGTAGAGAAAAACAGACGGCTTAACAGGTCGTCCCCTCCCCTTCACTGGGTGGGGGACGCTGAACCACGCAAGCAAAGACATTCATTTTCCATTCTTCTGTGATCGACACCTGGAAGGTGAAAAAAAACTATATAAAACCAACCTTTGTTTTGGAGTGAATGAATATTCGTCCAAAACAGGTTTCCAGTCTCTCCTCCAAGAACAAGGTGAATTCCAGGTGGACAAGATCAACGACGCATGAAGTTAAGGTATGTTCAAAAATACATGTACCACACACACACACACACACACACACACACACACACACACACACACACACACACACAACTGCATATGAACAAATAGACAGCAATATTTAGACGATCATACAACGGCCCCCTTTTATGATACCAACAATACAACATAAACAAAAATTAACATAAAAACAAAGTAGATAAAAGCATCATAATTCTTGTTTCCCTAGTTTTTCTGTAGTCCTCCCATTAAAGAAATGCTGTTTTTGAATGGGGGGTAATTTCTGGTGCAACGCTGATATATATATATATATATATATATATATATATATATATATATATATATATATATATATATATATATATATATATAACACGCTGATTATAAAAGTCTCAAAATATGATGTTTCAACGGAAAAAATAACAATATGCAATTTTTAGTAGATAATGTTACTAAACGCTTATGGACCAAAAAGGAATCAAAAGCAATCAATCTATAGTAATTTTTAAGAATAATTAATTATTTTAATGCGGTTTAACGAAACCAAAGTTACAACAACAAAAGTCCATGACATTTTTTGCAATTTTTATGATTTATTTTTTCCAAAGGTTAGTAGAAATAGTGAAAATGCTGCAAAAACGATTGTTTGGTAGATGGAAGTTGTATTTTTTATTTTATTTTTTTTTATTTACGATTTTTTTTTTTTTGATTTAAAAAATTTTTTTTTGATATTTTTATTTGATTTGTCTCATATTTTGATTTGATCCTTTTTATTTTTTATTTTTTTTATTTTTTTTAATTAAAATTTTTTTTATTTAATATTTTTTTTAATTAAAACTTTTTTTTATTTGATTTGTCTTATATTTTCATTTGATTTTTTTGTTTATTTTATATATTTTTATTTTTTTATTTATGATTTATTTTTCCAAATGTTAGTAGAAATACTGAAAATGCTGCAAAAACGATTGTTTGGCAGATTAAAATTTTTTTTTGTATTTTCCTTTACAGTTTTTTTTTAATGATTTTTATTTTCAGTACTTATGAAGAGAAAGTACCTTGCTGAAACAATAATGGTATTATATAGAAATCAATTTTTGACATGGGGAGGAGAGGATAACTGTTCTGTACTTTTACCTAACAAGGTACTATGTAGAGAGAGTACCGTGTTTTCCTCAGCAATGTCTGATGGTTTTATAAAGTTGCCAAGAAAGTTATAGATTTTTTGTCTGCTTAGTCGAATTTCATTAGACCAGTTTTGTATAATTCTGACCGTTTTCCTATTCTGATGAGAAACATTTAATTTTCTTTCTTAAATTTCCCATAACTTTTCCTAACTGTTCTGATTATATAATAAAATATATAACTTTTATTCCTCACCTTTCGTTTAATATTATTGTTTTTCTTCCCTTCATAGTATTGATTTTTTTCTTATCTTGATAACTGTTGCTTTGTTAAAGATTTACTCTTTGATAACATAATTATTTTATGTATATATAAATATATTTCTATAAAAATCCAATGCTATACAATTTCTCATCATATAAAAATTTTAATATAAATTCTATATAAATACTAGTCTAGCCGTTGGCCTATAAAGGGTAAGATGAAAACTATTCAAAATAAAAAGTGATCTTGAGATTATGTTGTCTTTTATTGTCTTGAGAGAACATTTTCTTTTAATTGATGAGTGAAAAAAAAATAAAACCCAGGACGCCTCCAGAGCACTACTGCAAGCACTAATTAAAATTAAGGAGGTCCTACTAAAATCACTACTAAAACCAAGTTTTTACCGCTCCCCCTTTTTAAGAGTAAACATTTTTTAAGTAAGGCCTGAAAAAAAAAATGTCAGAATTCACGAGGGCGCTACTAAAAGCAGTAAATATGGTTATAAATTTATTTTTGTATTATATTTTCACCCCAAACAAGGCACATTGCCACTTTGGTGTAGGGGGCTACTATCAGGGTCAGCAACTACTGGGGTACTATGTAGGGATTTGGGCAGCAAGATGTCGGTTCACGTTGCATTTGAACTTCTGCATGTAAGTGCAGTTAGGGAAGCAGGATCCTGGAATGGAATTCCAGAGTCTAGCTGTTCTGGGGAAGAAACTACTGGAGTAGAAAGATCTTTTACATCTAGGGATCTCTACTGTGTGGGGGTGGGATTTAGCTGCCTGTCGGGTTTGTCGAGGGTGTCTGCGTCATGGGGGCACAAGTGTCTGCAGTTCGTCAGAGCATTCACCTTTAAAATACTTGTAGAATAAGCAGAGGGATGCAACGTTTCGTCGATGGGACAGAGGCTGAAGCTTAGATGCCAGTTCAGGGCCTATCAGATTGGCGACTCTTTTTTGAACCTTGTCTAGGAGCGAGAGACTAGTAGTAGACACACCAGCCCAGATGTGACAACAATACTCCATACATGGGCGAATGGTGGCCTTATAGAGATATTGTTTATTTATATTTAAATTGTTTTTTTAAACAACGGGGTTAAACTACATCTATTTGTAAGAAAATACGTTAAAATAAGTTTAAACTAAAAAAAAAAATATTGTTGACCTTGTATATGCTTTGAATAGCAGCAGTAGTTTTTACTATCAGATTTAAGACTGGGCGACCATGAAATAGGGAAGCAGACGAATTTTTTTAAACCGGAAGTCAGAAACGGTTTAAACGCCAAGGCAAGCAATGTGATACGAATTTTACATTAATATAGATTTTCATGTAAGTACTAAAGGAAGCAGTGACATATTGTAGAACATTCAAACATAAAATCACTGTTATGATGAGAATATCGCCGTCACTGTGCATAATTTATATTTCCAGTTCCAGTTATAAAAGCAAAGAAAATACCCAGGAGGATTTTACTAAAGAAAAAAAAAAAAAAAAAAACTAATGCGAGATGCCATCTTTATAAACAGCTGGATAAAGATATATCCTGCCAACGTTGATGAAAAAAGAAATAATCAGTTTGAAATCATTAGTCCGATATCAAATAGAACGACCTTCTAAAAAATACAACGTGTCTGAATAAATCATGGGAAAATAAAACGAGGTCGTAGCAATAGTTTTCCTGTGTTGGCAGGAAACGGTGTAAGTTATTTCAAATAAAACACAAGTCAACATGGTTGTCATATTAGTCGTCAGTTTCGTATTAAATGTTTGGAAATCAAAAACATAAATAAAAAAACATAACCAAAAAAGAAAATATGGTAGAGGGAATTAAAAGTTCATACAAAATAGAAAACCAGTTTCGATTGCTTTTCTTCTTTGATTTGCGTTCGTACTCCGAATATATTAACATTCTTTCGTCGAAGTGAAATAGAATTTTCAACATGGCTGGCATATCCAATCCAAAACAGATGTGACCAATGGAAATTAAGTCAGCTAGTTCCCTTCGACAGCGGAGTCTGGTTCCAAAGATTGTCCATTCATAATTAACCCGAAATAAATAAACAACGAAAAATATAAAAAAATAAAAAATAAAGGAGGCGAATGTATACGTTATTGGTTTAATAGCCGTTCTAATTATTTCCTTACTACAGATAAATCCCGCACTTAGACTTCTAAATCTGTATTTCTCGTCTCCAATTTCATGCTTTCTCTACGCATAAAAGTAAATTAATATTTACAAGACATGTTTCGCATGCCAATAAGATGGCTGACATTACTATTAAGTCATGTTTTATGTTACCAGCTTTTATTTTGCCTACTTAAGAATCAGAATTACGTTTCAGCTTACTACGAGGGACGTTCCAAAAGCCATACCGCTTACATTTTTTTTATTTCCGCTTGAATGGATCAGAGAGGATTACAAAGTATATTTTATGATGACTGAACTTATGCATTCAGAAGCTGACAGTTTCATCTCTCTGTTGTAGATATCGACAGTGCGAGACGCTAAGAAAGCAACCATTGTCATGGACGTGCGTCGGAAGCAACGATGCATCATTGAATTCCTGTCAAAAGTGCGTTAAGAATGTTGGTGACTATGTAGAAAAATAAATTCCGGGGCAGAAAAGGTATCTTGTTTTAATGGTACAACTTCCGTTTTCGTAGCTCCTCGAGAGATTTGAGTTTTAAAAAATAGGAGATTTTATTTTTGGAACAGCACAATATCGATTAAGCATTACCAGAAGACTCAGAAAACCATACGATTCTCATGATCATTTTTACCACTTAGTGATTAATAAATACGTCGAATAAGGCGTGAATTATTTCTAAAACATAGAAAAAGTCCTTAATAAATTTATGTGAATTATGTATTTTACTATTTATTTACTTCACTCATTATTTTGACATTTCTATATACGTAATCAATATAACTCCTTTTCTTACAAGGTGTTTCGACATATCAAGGCTCCATGCCCCAAAGGCCACTCGAGGATAAGGCCCAATTAGTGCCAGGTGGCTAGTAAGACAACATCGGTATGATAATTAATAGTGGATATTGGTAGAATATGAACTTTGTTGCTCAACATGAACTTGTTTAAATTAGACTTGAAAATTACCATGTCATAGTCAGCTATGAATCAGCCCCGTGATATTGTGTTCAACAGATGGGCAATAAAATCTTGGGAGTATTACGATATGATGATGATCATAGAGCAGAAAATTGATTTTCGAATTCGTTTCGGGTATTGGTGTATGTCTAAGGTGGTTGTTGTATTTGGTTAACCAGTTGAAATTGTTTCGTGCGGAATTATAAAAAGACCAATGTTTTACTCCCAAATTTATTAGCAACGATGTGGAAGTATAATAATTTATGCACAAATAATTACACATTGGTCTTTATTATAGAGTTCAATATAATGCTGAGAGATTCGAAGAAAACATGCGAAATTAAAAAAAGGAATATGTAGAAGAACAAAGAGGTGAAAGTCAGAGGGTGCAAGATCAGGAGAGTAGGGAGGATCAGGTCGGATTTAATTACCACACACCCGTGCTTCTGATCTGGCGACATGCGAGTTGTGGACCGGATCGTTGTCCTGCAGGAGGAGGGTACATTTGCTGATCTTGCCCCGCCTCTTGATTTTGATAGCTTCCCTTAATTTCCTCAAAAGTGAAGCATAATAGGCTCCTGTAATTGTGCTACCCTTTGCCAGGAAATCTGTCATCACTACTCCGTCCTGGTCCCAGAAGACTGTGAGCATGACCTTGCCAGCGGCGGGCTGCACGCTTGCCTTCTTTGGAGGTGGTGAGTCCAAGTGCTTCCACTGCATTGACTGGGCTTTGGTCTCTGGATCATAGTGATGGATCCAGGTTTCATCCTGTGTAATCAGTCTTTTGAAAATCTTTCACTCATCTTCTTGACACATCTCCAAATTCCTCCTCGAGCACTCGACGCGTTCTCGCTTCTGAAATGGTGTGAGCAACCTGGGAACCCATCTAGCGGGCACCTTATGCATATGCAAATGGTCATGAATGATAGTTCCCACAGACCCAGTACTAATCTTGATATCTTGGGCTATTTGACGAATAGTAATGCGTCGATCTTCCAAAATGGTAGCCTCAACTTGACGGACAGATGCCTCATCAATGGCAGAAGGAGGGGCAGGTCTAGGAGCTGTTTCCACAGACTATCGGCCATGTTTGAATTCACGATGCCAGCGTTTTACAAAGTCATATGATGGGGCATAATCACCATGAATTTCTTTTATTTCATCAAAAGTCTCCTGTGGTGAGCATCCTTTCAAATACAAAAACCAGATCACTGCTCGACATTCAACAGGCTCCATTTCACACCAGACTCAGTTTAAACACTTGTAAAACAGAAACCACAATTAGTTCAGAGCTGCAATTTGCCACTTAACCCGTAGACATATAAATCGTTGCACATACAAAATTTCACCTAAATCAGACAACTGGAAGTGAGTCAGGGGAATTACTTAATGCACGCTCCTCGTATATATGCATATATATATATATACATATATACATATATATATACATGTATATATATATATACATACATATATATATACATATATATACATATATCTATACATACATATATAAATATATATATACATATAAATATTCACATATATACATACATGTATTCACATATATATACATACATATGTATATACATATATATACATGCAAATAACATATATATATATATATATATATATATATATATTAAGATGATTGATAATCTATATATATAAAAGCGAAAATGTGTGTATGTATGTATGTATGTATGTAT
>NC_136482.1:162363393-162430893 GCF_053919585.1 Euprymna scolopes | reverse complement strand
ACTACCACTCCGGGTCAGAGTGGACCTGGGAGCAATGGTAATTAAAGGGTGGCTCCACACTCCCCAAAGCCCACAAGCTGGGGCCTCACCACTGGATATAGTTTAAGGTCATATCCAGGACCCCCATTGAGGGATTTTACCCTCTGCAGGGGGGCAGTCGGCGTATTCTAATGCCCCACCGACAGGGCCGATATATATATATGTGGATTGTTAGTTTTATGTGTTTTAGGGAGACCATATAAATTCAGGATTTAGGTATGATATTCTATATAGGTAGTCAATATTTTATTATTATTTATTAATTTCTTGCAAGTTTTGTTAAATTTTAACAAAGCGACTTTCCTTAAATGTATACTCAACAGATCCACACGACGTTTAATTGAGTCGGCTATAATCTCCCATTCCAAAAATATAATTAAACAAAGAAAGGGGGTTTTACACATTGCTTCCTAACCGTCGAATATATATATATATATATATATATATATATATATATATATATATATATATATATATATATACTAGCAAAAGTACCCGTTGTTGGCTGGGTTCAAAAACAGCCTACAGAAAATGGACTCTGATTCATGAATGTATGATAGGTTATGAAAAGAAAGGGTTGTAAACAGATCGCTTCGAATTTGTGGGTATCAAAACCAAAGCAAAATATGATGAAAGTAAAAATAAAATGGCTAAACCCAATAATTTATTATACCATACCTCTTCACACTGAAACACTTATCACAATATTCTGTGAATCTATATTAAAAAACCTTGTTAAACTTTGTGACATATTTCCATTCTATGGGAGTCAGGTGCGAACGAACACCCCATAATTTTATTATACCATATTTCTTCAAACTGAAACATAATTATCAAAGTATACTTACGCAGATAGATATGAAAAGTCTTTATTAAAGTTTGTGCCTATTTCCATTCTATGGATGCCAGGCGCGAACGCAGACCTCATAATTTTATTATATCATTCCTATTTAAGTTAAAACATACTTATCAAAAATTCTTATGTACATCTATATCAAAAACACTTGCAAATGTTTTTTTTTTTAATTTTTAATTTTTTTATTTCCATACTTTGTAGACCAAGCGCGAACGCAGACCCCACAGTTTTAATGAACCACCGTTCTGCCAGATCAAACATACTCATTTCTGTGTCTCGATACATCTTCTACCATTATATATAATCAGTTTTTTTTTTCAAATACTCAACCATATAGGAGCCTATTCGTGACCAGACACACACACACACACATTTAGCTTTATATATATATATATATATATATATATATATATATATATATATATATATATATAGTGTATGTGTGTAAAAGAGCCAAAAAGCCAAAGACCGGGTGAAGGTTGTTAACATCCTTTGTGAAAGTGTTCTTTCTTTTTTTTTCTTTTTTTTTTTTTCGTGGAACGAACTGGATTCGAAGTTGGGACGCCCAGATTGTCGTCCGGTGTCGTTAATAACTCGATCTCCGCCACCTAACTAGGAACCAGTCACGAATAAAGAAATTTTTTTTTTTTTTTTTTTTTGTTAAAGCTTAGAATTTACATTCACTCTCAGACAGGAGTATGGCATTCTCAACCAGAAAACCAAATAAAATTATTTTATTTTACACTTTTTATTTTTTTCTTTATTTTTTTCTGTACTTTTCTATTTTGATTTCCATTTGATTCGTCTGAAAGTTTCTCTAATTAACTTCGCACATTAATCCCCGACACTTCGTTAACAGGGTGCGGAGGAGAGGGGGGGTGCGTATTTATATTTTCATCATATGTTAAACATTTTATCGTTCATGGTCGGGGGATTAAGGTAATTTAGTTTTCCCATTACGAATTGTGTCGGCTAATGAAAGCCAGAACGACTCGTTTTCCCATTTTTAATTGAAACCTTTCGTGTATGTCGATGTTAGAAGGAATGTCAAAGGAACATAAACTAATCCCCACTCGACCGATACAAATTTTTTTAGAATCACATAAATCGTTTTGCTCAACTACAGCAACAGTTATTATTATTATTATTATTATTATTATTATTATTATTATTATTATTATTATTATTATTATTATTGGCTCACAAGGAGCTTTCACATAGGTTATCAAAGATCTCTTTGAAAAACAACCTGTGGTGTTCCCTGGAAGCCGAGCGACAACAAGTCTCCCTATGTTGCCAGTACTCTCCGCCTCTTTCAATAAAATTTGAAAATAAAATTGCATTATCGCAACAGCTGTTTGCCATTGATTTCTCGTTGGCAGCTGCTATTAGTGGAATTCAGTGGAATTTGAGTGGCAATAAGCCTCCCCAAGGTGCCATTTCTCTTTGCACATATCCGGCGATGGTCTTGCCAGTTCCTGGGTCTTTCCTTCATCCTTGACTCTACTTGGTTATTTGGTCTCATTCTTTTTGGGGGGAGTGGCAGTTGTGTGGCAATGGAAGGATGTGGTGGGGTTGGGTTATTATTATTATTATTATTATTATTATTATTAGCTAATAGGGAGCTTTCACACAGGTTATAAAGGATCTCTCCTTGAAAACAACCTGTGGTGTTCCCTGGAAGCTGGGTTGACAACACGTATCCCCTGTTTTCCAGTATTCTACACCCCTTGATATCATTTGCAAATGAATTTGCATTATCGCAATAGCCGCTTCCTATTGAGTTCCCGCTAGCAGCGGCCATTGGTCTCCACTGGAATTTGAGTGGCAATAAGCCTCCCCAAGGTCCCAGTTCTCTTCACACTTACCCAACGGAGGTCTGGTCAGAGCTCTCTCTTCGGTCTTTCCATCCTCCTTGATCTTTCTCGGCTATTTGGCCTCTTCTTTTGCATGAGGGTGGTTATTGGGTAATGGGAGAGGATGAGGGACGGGAGAGTGGACTTATGGATATGCATCTTCATTTCTCTTGGTTCCATGTAATGCTTCTTCATGTTTTGTCTCTGCAGTAGCTCACGTAATCCGCGCATGTGGCTTATATGTATTAGTCTCCGCATTCAATGTTTTTCTTAATATTTCAGCTATTTTCATTATTTTTATTCGTTGTGTCTTTCCAGCCATTCCTCTGATTCAAATTTCTCCCATTCTTTTTTATCATTATCTTTGGCTCATGAGGAGCTTCCACACAGATTATCAAAGATCTCTTTGAAAAACAACCTGTGGTGTTTCCTAGAAGCTGAGTGACAAGTCTCCCCATGTTTCCAGTACTCTCCACCTCTTTTGATTATCACTTGCAGATATATTTGTGTTTTCGCAACAGCCGCTTCCATTGATTTCTTGATGGCAGCAGCCATTGGTCTCCACTGGAATTTGAATAACATAAGCTCCCCCTCCAAAATCCCAGTTCTCTTTGCGCTTGTCCAGTGGAGGTCTGGCCAGCGCTCTCTCCTCCTTAACCCTTCTCGGCTCTTTGGTATCACTTTTTTATTGGGGGGGACGGTTATGAAACAATGGCGGGTATAGAACTTGTAGATATGTAGCTTCGGCGCTCTTTATTCCCTGTAACGCTTCTTCATTATATCGTCTTGTTGTATTATTCTCCGCATTCAAGGGGGTTCCTTTATATTTCAGCCGTTTTCATTATCGTTAGTCGTTGTACTTTTGCAGCTATTCATCTGATTCCAATTTCTGCCATTCTTTTTCAAAGTTTTTCGGAATTGTTCCTAGTGCTCCTACTATTATCGGTACTATTTTGATTTTCTTCATCATACAAATCCCTTTTAACTCTCTGGCTAGCTCTGTGTATTTGCTTCGTTTCTCCTTTTCTTTCATACTCACCCTTATTATTATTATTATTATTATTATTATTATTATTATTATTATTATCATTATTATTATTATTATTGTTGTTGTTGTTGTTGTTGTTGTTGTCGTCATCATAATCATCATCATTATTATTATTATTATTATTATTATTATTATTTGTTATGTTGTTAAATGGTAATAAACACGAAAGGAACACAGAACTCTAAGAAACAAGCATGTATTCACATATATTACAGGCAAGGCGGGTTGAGCAATACCATTCCTCAACTTTTTTTTTTTTTTTTTTTACACAGTGATCACCACTTATCAAGGCCCGGAAGCCACTCAGGGATAAGGGTTATTGCAAGTACATCACGTTAGTGAGGAGATTTTATGAAGTGTTTAATTAGGGGGGCGGTTCATTAGGAATTTGTTAACATTAGACTTGAAGACATCCAAGTTGTAGTCCGGAGGGAAGCAGGCAGACGGAACAGAGTTCCACAGGCGTGCAGTTCTAAGAAAGAAGCTTTGCTCATGAAATCCGCGTTTTGATTTAGGCACAGATATAGAGTGGGGGAAAATTTTCACAGTGGATTCAGCTAGACGGGTGATTTTCGTGAAAGTTTGGCGAGGGGGGACCAGGGATTGGAGTTCAGACGAGCACCTGCCATGAAAATAACGATAAAACAAGGATAGGCTCGCAACGTCTCTTCTGTGGGAGAGGGGTTGCAGGGTAGAGAAAAGGGCATCCCCCACTAAACCACGAAGTCTATTTTGTACTCTGTCAAGGCAGGATAGGCTGTTTTTAGAAGCTCCTGCCCAGATATGGCAACAGTATTCCATCCTTGGCCGTATTTGGCTTTTATATAGATAGAGAATTGAATCAGTAGTGAGATATCTTCTGGAGCGGTAGAAGGATCCCACCATCTTTCCTGCGACCTTGGCAACAGACTTGATGTACGTGTTCCATTTCAGATCAGGAGTAAAGGTCAAACCCAGAAGCTTGTCAAAACACGGGGCCTCACCCAGACGAGAGCCATCCATCACAATTGATGCCAGCTGGGGATCAGAGCGTTGATGATGTAAGGATATGAGTTTGGTTTTAGATGCATTAAAGGTAACTAGCCACATCTTCCCCCACTGAACCACGCGCTCGAGATCAGAGGAGAGAGAATCCGAGAGAACTTCGTCATTTACAGCCTTTGATGTGTTGCCGTAGATGGTCATGTCATCAGCATAGATGTCAACGAATGATTTAAGTATGTGTTTAGGGAGGTCATTGATGTAGATCAGGAAGAGAGTTGGGCCGAGGATTGACCCCTGAGGGACTCCAGCATTTATATTGCAGGCCTCCGATTTTTGTCCATCTACCACTACTCTTATGAGCCTATCGGAGAGAAATGATTTAATGATTGAGAAAACATTTCCAGTTATACCGTAGCTGGAAATCTTGTGAAGTAGACCCTTATGCCATACTTTGTCAAAGGCCTTTGATATGTCAAGAGCAATTGCCCTAGAAAGGAAGCCTTTGTCAAGAGATTCACTAATGTTGGGCGTTTTTGCACACGACCTGTTTAGCCGCATACCAAACTCTGACTGCCAAGCACCGGTACTGTTACCGGAAGTGGCGTTACCAGAGGAAGTGACGTCATGAGATAGTCCATTAATCCCATGGAGGGCGTTTCCAACATTATTATTATTATTATTATTATTATTATTATTATTATTATTTCAGCCCGGGTGTTTGGAGGTGTATGTTGAACAACAAAAACAAAAGTGGTAGTAGGAAGGCATGCTCGAACCCGTACCACGAAGGAGGAAAAGAACGCGAAAAAAAAACTGAGGTCTTTGCTCTTACGACCACCGCCAAACCGGAAGTGACGTAGGTTTAAATTAAGGCTGGACAATCGAAAAGAGGGGATGACTTTGGAAAATATCGGTGAAAAAAGCGACCTCTCACTGTAGAAAAGTGCCCAGTTAAGGGTGAAAAATTAATGTTCTTAGACAATTTTTCGGTATTTGTCGTCTGACGGGTCGAGTTTCAAAACAATACTGATCTTGTGAAAATCCGTCGCCTCTGTCGAAAGTTTTAGGCAGACATGCAAACATACATACATACATTTATATATTGGTAGCTCAAATTTTCGACCAAACCGATTAAAAACCTTGCCCTATCTCTGAATACCCTTTATGTAAAATTTCAAATGTTTCGACCAGAAATTGTCTGAGTAATTTGGTAGAGACCGCAGAGGTAAAAAAAAAAATTAACTTTGACCCCCTTTTATGATCCCTGTAGCATTTACTGATTTGGGGTCAAATCAAGTTATTAAGTTAGATCCATGTCCAAGGAACCTATATCTAAAATTTCAAGTGTTTAGACTCAAAATTGGCGAAGGAGTTTGGTAGAGTTCTCAACGGTCAAATCGTTGAACTTTGACCTCTTAACAGTCAAATTTCCGGCCGAATACGTATCACAAAGATTTTCCCAAATCTCAGTAACCTGTATATCAAATTTTTAGTCTGTAGACTAAAAATTGACAGAGTTATTGCGTAGTGAAATATAAAATTTTAATGAAACAGCCAAATTCCTGTCCGAAAACGGATTATAAAGAGTTTCCCAAATCTCAGTACCCTGTATATCAAACTTCGAGTCTGTAGACTGAAAATTGACAGAGGTGTTATGTAGGGAAATGTATACAGACAGACACAGACACACACACACAGACACTTTCACTTTCATAAATATATAGATTATTATTATTATTATTATTATTATTATTATTATTATTTACTCACAAGGTGTTTTCATACGGGTCATTATCAAAGATGCAACATTGAAAACAACCTGTAGTGTTCTCTGAAGTCTGAGTTAAAAAAAAACCTTCCCCAAATTTACTCACACGTCATCAAGAAGACTTCTATTTGAGAATGACTTGCAGTTTTCCCCGGAGTCTGATTGACAACAAGTTTCTTCAGAGATAGCACTATTCAGACCTCCGCTGGATGAGTGCAGAGTGGACTAGGACCTTGGGGAGGCTTATTGCCATAACAATTCCTGTGAAATCCAATGGTCGCTGCTAACGAGAAATCAATGGTAAACGGCTGTTTTGATAACGGAAGTCCATCTGCAAAGACTAGCGAAAAAGGTGGAGCGTACTGAAAATCTCAGGAGACTTGTTGTCACTAAGATTACAGAGAACACCACACGTTGTCCTCAAACAGAAATTATTGATTTTTCTTCTTTATCCTAAAAACAAACATGTTGTTTTTCCTACATAACGCGTGTCCGTATACGAGTGTTTTAATCATGTACGACTGCGTCTGTTTGTTAGATATTTACCGGGAGCGCCAAAACGTATACCTACCTTGTACCTGTAGCGGCATTCACCCGGGATGGGTTGAGCCGGCCTAAATGGTGTTAACCGCATCTCGCGTCAAAGCCATCCACCCCTGTCGGTCGGTCGCAAAGCTGATGTCATGATCCAGCCATTCATGCTTCCAGCGACGGACACCAAAAAGGACCGAAAATGATCTCCATATCTGCTTTTACTGTCGCGGGCCAAGTCTTAAGTTGGCCACCTTGGCACTTCTTTCCACCAGTGGGTTCAATAGTTTAGTTTAGGCATCTTGATTCCTTGGGGAACATAGGGCCGCAACGACGCTCCACTAACGGGCCCGGTTCTGGCTGATCCTCTTTTGTTCGGCTCATGTCACCCGCTAATAATTCCTCTTCAACACACGTATTTCTTTTATTTTCTGTCTTAGCATCTTCTCTACATTCACATTTTATACTACTACTACTACTACTACTACTAATACTACTACTACTACTACTAATATTACTACTAATATTACTACTAATAATAATAATAATTAACGAGACCTGTGGAAATTCCACAGGAGACTCATTCATATGTAATATATTGATGTTGGCATTCTGTAGGTGTTCAGTGTAAATGGAGACGCTCTGATATTATTATACCTTTTTTGTTAAAACTGCAAAAGTATTTAACTAAGCTAGCAGGGACGCCCGGTCGTAAAGTACGCTTAAGTATGATATTTTAATTCTTGCATATGTTATATATAATATGTTGTATTGATGTTTTTATAAATTATTAAGTTGCGATTTAAAAAATAAAAAAGTATATATATATATATATATATATATATATATATATATATATATATATATATATGACTTGGGGGCATTAGCTTGAATCAAAACCTAAATAAGATTATAAAATTATTATTATTAAAAAATATTTTTATCTATATGTAACTTGAGTTCCTTTAGCCATAATCGAAACCGAAACTAAAACTTGTGAAGAATTCTTGATAAAATTATTTATAAAAAAAATAGATGACTTAAGTGCCATCAGCAATAATCGAAACCGAAACCAAAACCTATAAAGAATTTTTGGTAAAATTATTTATGACAAGCAATGGAACTACATAACAATTAAACGACCCGGATATAAGCGTGAAACAGAAAATAACACACACACTATCATATTGATATATAGATAATAATAATAATAATAATAATAATAATAATAATAATAATAATAATAATAATAATAATAATAAGTGATACCAAAGAGCCGAGAAGGGTCAAGGAGGATGAAAAGACCGAGGAGAGAGCACCGGCCAGACCTCCGCTGGCCAAGCGCGAAGAGAACTGGGATCGTGGGGAGGCTTAGTGCCACTCAAATTCCAGTATAAACCAATGGCCACTACCAGCGAGAAATCAATGGTATGCGGCTGTTGCGATGACGCAAATCTATTTGCAAATGCTATTGAAGGAGATGGAGAGAGCTGGACGTCTGGGGAGACTTATTGTCACTCAGCTTCCAGAGTATACCACAGGTCTCCAAACCGATCGTTTGCTGACTTGTGTGAAGGCTCCGTGTGAGCCAATAATAATAATAATAATAATAATAATAATAATAACAACAACAACAACATTTGCCTACCGTATTTCTGTTATTTTCCTCTCCTTTTTGTCTCCGATGCCTATCACAAAACTACTACTACTAATACTACTACTATTGTTTTTGTTATTACTGCTACTATTCACCTTCATAATAAATATCCCACATTTGCTTACTTTTTCTTCTCCTTTACACATCATAGCCAATGATACTACTACTACTATTATTACTGCAACTGAGGCACATTTAACCTCTCGTTCCCGAGTGGCATTTGGGCCTTGATTAGCAGTTAATCCCTGGCATAAAAAAATGAAGAAAATTACTACCAGTAGCGAGACAGCTACTGTCCTTTATAATATTTTCCGCCGTTTTCTCTTCATTTTAAAAACTACTTGCTGTTTAAAATAGTTGCCCTTTCCCTTTTCTTATTATTGTTTTTTTTTATTTTTTTTATTTTATTATTTTGCTTTTCCACTTAATTTTCTCACACAAACTCCAATGCGTAATTCATCACCGAAGCAAATAGAACCGTACATATGTAAGTAATTTGATTGTCAAACAAGTTGACATTGCGCGTTACTTTCTGAGCTTATTTTGTTTTACTTTCATTTTTTTTTTTTTTTTAATATCGCTGGACTTGTGACGATTATATACATTGGCAATCTATGAAGCGACATTTCAAATTATTACCTTCGGTTATATCTAGGCAACCCACAAAAAGAAAAAAAAATGATTAAAAAAAAGTTGTTTTTTAATACGAATTAAAATCTATTAAAATCTATTAAAACGAATTAAAATCTATTAAAATCTATTAAAATCTATTATTCTTAAGCAACTTTCTTTTTCAGAAAAAATAAAAGCCTGTATTTTATCATATAAAAAGTAGTATAATCTAAAACTTTTTCTACTGTTTTTAATAGAATTTAAATATTCTAAAATTCCCAAAAGAAAAAAAAAAGAACAACACTATTCACCGTCATTTTTATCTCGATGGACAACACATTTAAATCATTTTAAAATGGTTTTTGGATCGATTATTTTTTTTTCGTCTAAATAAGATTTAGGATGATTTACTATAAGAATATGCAAAAATATTATAAGTAACTGAATTTCAAATAATTCCATCTTTTATCTCAATATATTGATTCCACGTGGCGAAATGAAAAAATCCAAAATTCAATGATAGTTTGGAAGAAACTGCAGTAGCCTTTACAGGACTAAATAAAGTTCACATAGTCCTGTAAATTTCCATGTGTTTTTAACGTTTAATTTTATGAAGATTAAGTGAAAAAGCAACTTTATAGGGGTGTAATTCTTTTTTCCAAGCGATACACACACACACACATACACACACACACACACACACATATATATGTGTGTGTGCGTGTGTGTGTGCGTGTGTGTGTGTGTGTGTGTGTTGTCCACATAACCCCCTAAGTTAAGCAACGATGAGGCTGGACAGAACCAGACAGGTGAACATTTTGGGAATGATAGGTACCATATGTGTTGGTTGGTTGATTGGTTGTTTTTGTTTTACGGCATATCAACCCTTTTCGGGTTATTTAATGCCAAATCCAAAGATTTTGAAGAAATTTTTTTTAATAGAGTATATTTGTTGTTTTCACGTTGGTTTCTATTCAACCCATAGTTGGGACCTTAACAGGTACTACCACTCCGGGTCAGAGTGGACCTGGGAGGAATGGTAATTAAAGGGTGGATCCACACTCCCCAAAGCCCACAAGCTGGGGCCTCACCACTGGATATAGTTTAAGGTCATATCAAGGATCCCCATTGAGGGACTTTTACCCTCTGCAGGGGGGGGGGCAGTCGGCGTATTCTAATGTCCCACCGACAGGGCCAACCATATGTGTTGGAGACAACTTCTGCATCTAGTATCACGCTTGGTCGTCTTGACCCTGCCTTGCCGTGAGGAACAAGTTTTTCTGGACGACATAGTGTGATATATGCACATCCACCACACTTTCAACTAAGTTAAGTACAAAATACAGCAAAAAGGAAAAGGGGATATAACAACTGTTTGTAAATAAGAACAACTGGCTGTACGCCTTTTCGCAATAAGAAATTATCGTAGTTTTCGCAAAATGCGCAATTATTTATCAATTTTTTTTTTTACTGTTTTTGTATCGATTCTGCAAACCATTTCCTATTTAATGGTATATTAGCAATATTTGGCTCACTAAAATAAAATTATTAATTTATTTTTTTTTTAATTTAAAAGTCGTGTTTTTCGTAAAAATAATGAAAATATAATTATTGTTACCATATTCAACGAATTTCACACTTCAAAACACAAGATAAAAATTAAATACATTTAAAATTCAACCTAAAACTCTGAGACGTACAAAATTGCTTTTTGTTTGTTTGCTTGTTTTATCTACAATCTCACCTTCGACAGAATACAATATATTTTGTTCACTTTCGGCTGATTGTTTTAAGTATATTTTTAACAACAAAGAAAGGGGATTTTGTTGGCACAAAATGTATATATAAATATCGATTATGAAAAATAGAATACACGATTATAACGTTCATTCTTCACTTATTAAGTGGTGAAAATTTTGTATTGATTGGATAATGACTTGATTTTTGGAAAATTTTTAAAGAGATCATTTTCAGATCATTTGAAACAATAGTGGCAAGTTTTAGTCTCCTCTTCGTCAAAGCCAGAAGTTTTGGAAAAATATCAGATATTTTGTAATTCATATTTATATAAGATATTTTGTAATTCATATTAGGACGACAAATGACTATGATTTCAATATTTTATGGCTGTAAAAAATGTAAAACATAGGCTCTGAATGATGGATGATCCTCTAAAATTGTAACCTTAAGAGCAAATGGCATATAGCTCAGTACACAAGTAAGGTCACTAACTTTCCAACGAGCCTTCACTTGTTAAATTCAGCTCAATAGTCGCTGAGATTTCGAACTCATAAAATTGTTAAAAATGTAGTATTCGTAGCCAAATTAATATTGAAACGATCAAA
This sequence comes from Euprymna scolopes, assembly GCF_053919585.1. Classification (NCBI taxonomy): domain Eukaryota; kingdom Metazoa; phylum Mollusca; class Cephalopoda; order Sepiida; family Sepiolidae; genus Euprymna; species Euprymna scolopes. The sequence goes on along the minus strand of NC_136482.1, from coordinate 162,419,197 downwards.
TTTTCGTTCAGTGGGACGAAACTATTTGAAAATTTTCAGGATTTTTGGAGATTATGATAAAATTCTATGGTTATAATTTTATAACAATTGGAAAAAAAGAACTTATATTTTCAAACCAATAAAATATGCACAAATTTGCCCACATTTGTATATATAGTGTCCTGGCAGGCAGCTTCAGTTTTGCTACGAATATGGGACCATATAGATAGCATGGAAGTGGCCGTGTAACAGAGAACATATGTCAGCTGTGTGCAAATAACGAACTGTGTGCGAAATGACCTTTTTTTTTTGTTTTTGTTTTTTACACAGTGATCACCACTTATCAAGGCCCGGAAGCCACTCAAGGATAAGGGTTATTGCAAGTAGATTACCTTAATGTGGAGATTTGATGAAGTGTTTACTTAAGGGGGCGGTTCATTAGGAATTTGTTAACGTTGGACTTGAAGACAACCAAGTTGTAGACCGGGTGGAAGCAGGCAGACGGAACAGAGTTCCACAGGCGTGCAGTTCTAAGAAAGAAGCTTTGTTCATGGAATCCACGTTTTGATTTAGGCACAGATAATGAGTTGGGAAAATTATTGACAGTAGTTTCAGCCAGAGGGGTGTTTTTCGTGAAAGATTGGCGAGGGGGGACCAGAGATTGGAGTTCAGACGAGCACCTGTTATGGAAATAACGATAAAACAAGGATAGGCTCGCAACGTTTCTTCTGTAGGAGAGAGGTTGCAGGGTAGAGAAAAGGGCATCCCCCAAAGAGCCACGAAGTCTATTTTGTACTCTGTCAAGGCAGGATAGGCTGTTTTTAGAAGCTCCTGTCCAGATATGGCAACAGTATTCCATCCTTGGACGTACTTGGCTTTTATATAGATAGAGAATTGCATCTGTAGTAAGATATCTTCTGGAGCGGTAGAAGGATCCCACCATCTTTCCAGCGACCTTGGCAACAGACTTGATGTACGTGTTCCATTTCAGATCAGGAGTAAAGGTCAAACCCAGAAGCTTGTCAAAACACAGGACCTCACCCAGACGAGAGCCATCCATCCCAATTGATGCCAGATGGGATCAGAGCGTTGATGATGTAAGGATAGGAGTTTGGTTTAGGATGCATTAAAGGTAACCAGCCACATCTTCCCCCACTGAACCACGCGCTCGAGATCAGAGGAGAGAGAATCAGAGAGAACTTTGTCATTTACAGCCTTTGATGTGTTGCCGTAGATGGTCGTGTCATCAGCATAGATGTCAACGAATGATTTAAGTATGTGTTTAGGGAGGTCATTGATGTAGATCAGGAAGAGAGTTGGGCCCAGGATTGACCCCTGAGGGACTCCAGCATTAATACTGCAGGCCTCCGATTTTTGTCCATCGACCACTACTCTTATGAGCCTATCGGAGAGAAATGATTTAATGATTGAGAAAACATTTCCAGTTATACCGTAGCTGGAAATCTTGTGAAGTAGACCCTTATGCCATACCTTGTCGAAGGCCTTTGATATGTCAAGAGCAATTGTCCTAGAAAGGAAACCTTTGTCAATAGATTCACTAATCCTGTGAGATATAACCGTCAGCACATCTGCGGTAGATCTTGCAGAGCGGAAACTATATTGTGTGTCACTAAGAAGGTTGTTTCTGCTGGGGTGGTTGACTATTTCTCCATTTAATATTAATTCCAGCAACTTATTTATAACATACAGGAGATTATTGGTCTGTACTGAGAGGGAGATGACTTATCACCTGAATTCTTAAATACAGGGCAAACTGATGAGGTCTTCCAGGGATTCGGAAAGCACTTCTCCTTAAGGCAGCGCTTAAATAGTTTCGTAAGTATGGGAGCAAGTTCTGGTTGAAGCTTTTTTAACACTATAATTGGGATGCCATCAGGGCCAGTTGCTTTACTGGAATCAAGGTTCTTGATTAGCTTGGCGACCTCATGCACGGATATTTGTATGTTACCTAGCTTGTTCTGTGTTATAGGGGGAAATATGTGGAGTTGATGGCCTTCGTCGCATAGGGTAGAATTAGCTGCAAAGTTCTTTGCAAATAGTTTGGCCTTGTCTGACGCTGACGAGATTACCTCTGGTCCATTGATAATGGTTGGGATAGAACGCACACTTCTGTTCAGGATCCTATTTATTTGCCAAAACTGGTGGGAACCAAGCCGCTGATCAGCTACCTTGGATTTAACAGACTAGGCATATAGCTCTCTTGCATTTTTTATTACTCTTTTACACTGGTTGCTGGCAGTTCTGAAAACAGCTTTAGTCTCAGTACATCTATTACGTTGGTAGCTATGGAAAAAGTGATTTCTGTGCGCGATAGCAGCAGCACATTCTGGGGAGAACCATGGCTGGCTGTTAGGTTTTTGTTGGAATTTTTAGATGGTATGAATTAGTCTATGCCTACAAATAACCATTCGGTCAGTTCTGATACTATAGAGGACACATCCTTTTTAACATGGAGTGCAGAGGTAAATCAGGTATGAATGTACGGAAGCTATCCCAGTCAGCCATAGAGTATCGGTATACAGTACGGTGGAGGGGTACGTCTGGGGACTTATTACATTTCGTTTTTATCTTAACTGATACGACGCAGTGGTCGGAGGATCCTAGAGGAGAATTAACGGAACATGAACATAGATCAGGGGAAGTTGAGAGAAAAAGGTCTATGAGGCTTGCATATTGACCGGGTATATCGGGCACACGGGTGGGTTCGCGAACAATCTGAGTGATGTCATAAGCAATGGCAAACTCATGACAAAACCTCCCCTCATCGTCTGTTTTATTTGAATGGGTCAGCAATCCACGTTATGGACGTTGAAGTCACCACAGATGTGGATGTTAGCCGAGGGATGTGCAGACAGTATGTGATCTATTTTCTCAGATATGCTCTTAAAGTTAGTAACTCCGCTGTTGTGGGGCCGATAGAGGGCAAATATAAATTCAGTGGTGTTAGCAAGTGCAACGGGGAAGCACATATAGGGTAAATTAGGACCTTCTCTAAAGATATCCCTGCCACACGGGAAGCCATCTTTAATATAGGCACGTATTCCATGCCCATGGTGATCTTGGGGGTCAAATTTAGCTGTTAAATTAGAGTATCCGTTAATTATGAACTCATCTAGGGAAGTGGTCGGCCCTATTCCAGTTTCGCTTAGAAATAATATGTTCGGTTTCGTCTCCTGTAATTGGGTTTCAACCTCTGGAAGGTTGGAACGTAGACCCCTGATGTTGGAGAAGGAGACCTGGTAGTAGGGGTCTACGTTAGAAGATGGGGTTCTAGGTTTATTCGAGTTTTTATTCTGGAGATATTTCATGTTGAGGTTTTGGGATTTGTGGAACAGGTCGGCATACTTGGTTAAAGCAGTACAGAGAGGGAAAGTAAGAGAGAAAAAGACAGGAAAATTTTTTTTTTGTAGCAGACGAAAAGGTAAAGCCGTAACAATTACCCACTAGTATTGCATCGAGAGGCCCCACCAGAGACTACTGCATGGTCCAGACCCACTCACCAAATGGCAATACAGCAGTCCCTTTACTTTGCGCTTGCTTATAGGACAGCCTCCTTAGTGGTTAATCCAAGGTTCGGGTCCCTGACTATCAGGCGGATAACGTCAGCCCAGACAAAACGTTTACCTCCAGCACCCTTACTAGTGACATGACCACAAGGACAGACAGAGACAGAAACATTTCCGACATCTCAGACTACTGTTCACCAAGTACTACCGACCTTTAAGCAGCTTTTTCTTCTCCCTTTGTCAGAAAAATCACTCATCAATGAGGAGTGAGGGTCAAAAAAGGAGAAGCGAGATTTACTGGAGCTGCCGATAACACATCCACTGTATTATCTACTCTCCATTAAAAAAAGGGGGAGGAGGGGAATGGGTACAAGTGACTTATTTATATCTAAGTAGTAAGTCCGGTGCTAAGTTCAATTCAGGACACTTTTGATGATAATCTCCCCTCCCATATTAATGGGTGGAAGTTTGTCGTTATCTATCGAGTTTAAATCATTGGAGTTTCACCTTATAATTAATTAAAATCCTATTATTAACTTTTATCAATTTGTAAAGTCGGCTTAATATACATTTACATTCGAGTTTAGATAATTATTCAAGGTTTTAATTTAGGTGGTTCGTTTTCATAGGTAACTTTTTCTTTGCTAATGGCACTGTATTATATTTCGAATGTAATTGAAAATAAGGCATACTATATTAGATTGTTTGATTGGCTAGTCAGGAAGCAAGCATTTAATATAGGCAAGCTTGCAGTAATAGTATATATTAAGTATATTACTTAAATAAAGTCCTAACTTTATCTACTCTAATAGAGAATAATTCCCGGCATTTTTTTAATCATTAGTTTACTTTGTAGCATGGGGGGGGGTGACGCATAAGACAGGAAAATAGAGACAAATACATAAATAAAACAAGAAAATTAAGTTTAAACAAGGTAACATAAAAAACATTTAGGATGAGTTTTAAAAATACTTAACGTGTTTGCCATAATGTTCCGTCCGCCGTCTTTTTGCCAACTTTTTTAATCATTAGTTTACTTTGTAGCATGGGGGGGTGACGCATAAGACAGGAAAATAGAGACAAATACATAAATAAAACAAGAAAATTAAGTTTAAACAAGGTAACATAAAAAAACATTTAGGATGAGTTTTAAAAATACTTAACGTGTTTGCCATAATGTTCCGTCCGCCGTCTTTTTGTCAACTGGCAGCTAGCATGTCGCCGTGTCTTTCTAGAGCGTAAGAAGATTTCTACTTCCGGATAACTTAGACGAGTGCCTATCTATTTATAGAATAAAAGTCGTTACGTTCAAATGTGTAAAATATTTAATTTACATTTTTTTTTTTATTGTTAAAAAAAAAGTCCTAACTTTTTTTTTTTAATAAGATCCTAACTTTATCTACTCTAATAGAGAATAATTCCCGGCTTTTTTTTTTTTTTTTTACACACAGTACAGTACACGTCACAGTAAAGAAAAAGAAAAATGATATAAACGGGAGAGAGCGAGCATGTAAGAGAAGACAGAAACTTTGAGAAAGCAAGAAATAACTAATAAAATTAACATAGATGTTTGATTTACTCGGTTTATATTTTCAAGCTGTATCTACTATTAACCATTTAAATTCAAATTCTTTTTTTATTCTTACGTAGTTCTATTTTTATTTCTATCCGCATCCCCATTCGCTATTTTATTCATTCTCTTGTCCAATTTTAAATGATGCAACATGGTTTTTGAATTCATCCTTAAAAAACATTCCGTTATATCGTTTTTACTAAACTTTATATTTGTATACAATTTCAGAAATGAAGCAACTGCCCTCCGATATATTTTAACTTATTACCTAATACCGTTTACTGTACATTTTATTTTTCACTTTTAATCTTCATTTCCCTCCTTCTTCGCACTGAAGATGATTCGTGCACAGATCGTGAGCGTTCGTGACAGCAGCAATATATATATATATATATATATATATATATATATCTGTAGAAATATATTTTCTTATAATATATATACATCCTTATTTAAGAAGCTCAAATAATTACAGAGCAATATAGAGAATAAATGACAAAAAGTTATATTTCAAAATACATGATGTTGACCACCTTATAATTTATTCATTTAATTCAGTTGACTTATACAGTTTTGACAGTATCTGTTTCGTAGCGCAAAATCAATCACTTAATTAATCAATCAGTGAATCTATTATGCCCTTAACTCATTTAGTGCATAATAGATTCACTGATTGATATAATAATTAAGTGATTGATTTTACGCTACGAATCAGATACTGTCAAGAATTGTATAAGTCAACTGAATTAATGGAATACATTATAAGATCGCCAACCTCAGAAATTTTGGAATATAATTTTTTGTCATTTATTCAATATATATATATATATACGAGGGGCGTGAAATAAGTAATGCCCCTGACCCACTGCCCATAGGAATAGCGCAACGAAACTTGGAACAGTTATTAGTCTTTCTCTACATAGGAAGCACCCAGAGTTATGCATTTCTCCCATCGTTTTTTTCAAAAACAACGTCATGGCTGGGAAGAGGTGAAAGTCAGATGGGTCAAGGTCAGGAGAGTAGGGAGGATGGGGAAGGATTTCATAACCACACGCCCGTACTTCTGATCTGGCGACATGCGGGTTGTGGACCAGAGCGTTGTCCTGCAGGAGGAGGGTACATTTGCTGATCTTGCCCCGCCTCTGGATTTTGATAGCGCCCCTTAATTTCCTCAAAAGTGAAGCATAATAGGCTCCTGTAATTGTGGTACCCTTTGCCAGGAAATCTGTCATCATTACTCCGTCCTTGTCCCAGAAGACTGTGAGCATGACCTTGTCAGCGGAGGGCTGCACGCTTGCCTTCTTTGGAGGTGGTGAGTCCAAGTGCTTCCACTGCATTGACTGGGATTTGGTCTCTGGATCATAGTGATGGACCCAGGTTTCATCCTGTGTAATCAGTCTTCTTTTGAAAAACTTTGACTCATCTACTTGGCACATCTCCAAATTCCTCCTCGAGCACTCGACGCGTTCTCGCTTCTGAAATAGTGTGAGCAACCTGGGAATCCATCTGGCAGACACCTTATGCATGTGCAAATGGTCATGAGTGATATTTTCCACAGACCCTGTACTAATCTTGACATCTTGGGCTATTTGGCGAATAGTAATGCGTCGATCTTCCAAATATGCACCCCCAACTTGACAATCAGATGCCTCATCAATGGCAGAAGGGGGGGCGACAAGGTCTGGGGGCTGTTTCCACAGACTTCCGGTCATGTTTGAATTCACGATGTTAACGTTTTACAAGGTCATATGATGGCGCATTATCACCATAAGTTTCTGTCATTTCATCAAAAGTCTCCTGTGGTGTGCGTCCTTTCAAATACAAAAACCGGATCACTGCTTGACATTCAACAGGCTCCATTTCACGCCTAACTCAGTTCAGACACCTGTAAAACAGAAACCACAATTAGTTCAGAGCTGTAAATTTAATTATGGTAATTTTGAAATTACATAGCTATTACTTTAACCTCAGATATATATAATTTTTCTTTTACATTATCGTTTTTTCTACATACTTTCTTAATACTTTATAACTTAATCCTTTTTATTAATTATTTATTTCTTCTTTGCTTGGCCGATTTTTTTTTTATCTGCAATTTCCGTTTTAGTCTTTACATATTCCTATCTATAAAATATATCAATCTATCTACATATTCATATCCTGTATGCCTATTTATTTTTATTTTACTATATGCATTTACTTACATACTTACTTGCTTTATCCGGAATTTGCAGATACCGGCCATCCTCTCCCCTTATTTTTTAGTTTTATATTTTATTTCTTATTTTTTTATATTTTTATTTATTTTTTTATTTATTTATTAATGTATTTATTTATTCCAATTACTCTTGCTGACATTTTCTTTGTAATAACCTGTACATTTCAGTTGACCTCTTTTTGCCCTTTATTTTTCGCGCTTTTTAACCTTATCTTGTCTGGGTCATTTTCACATTTGCTTTTCTATTTTATATTTAATTCTATCACCATTAAATCTTTTTTCTCTTCTTCTTCTTGACTGATATTTCTTAATTACACTTTGTCTCGGCAGCCGTGTTAAACGCATATCTTATTTTTCTTTTATTAATATTATTGGAATGTTTTCCCTTTTTCCTTGTACATATTTGTGAATTATTCCAGTGAGTTCGGCATTTTGGATTATTTTTTAGCATCTTCCAATTCCGCGATTTCCTTGGATTTTACTTGTGCGAATGGAAATTTAATTAACTTCCTTGGATTTACATTTTTGGATTTTGCTGTCATTGGATACTTAACCTTTCACCAGACTATCCATTCAGGTGAAATCACCTTTTTCTTCACCATATTCACTCTGCTTCAGTTTTTGTTATCAAGTAAGATCTTTGACTTACTTGCAGTTTCATCAAATAGTTTTGTATGCAAAATCTGATCCCGCATTTTGCTAATTCCTACCCTCTGATGAGAAGGAAAGTATTTCTTCGAAACACCGCGGATTAAGGACTATCCACTTATTAATGTTTCCTTTTCAGATTAAATATGTTTGTAATTCTTTTTCAAAGTGTTTTTTTAACATGTTTTATTAACTATTTGCTCTTTTATATATATATATATATATATATATATATATATATATATATATATATATATGTGTGTGTGTGTGTGTGTGTGTGTGTGTGTGTGTGTATGTATGCATAAAAGCGAGAGTTTTGCCACCGAAATATCTCGATAACTATTATTTTTAATTGTTCATTCTTTGATATGGATTGCTTTAAAACGTATTTTTACATACGTGTTCTAATTTAATCTCTTATTTACCAACGCCTGTAAAACAGGAAATTAACCAATTATATATATATATATATATATATATATATATATATATATATATATATATATGTGTGTGTGCGCACGCGTGTAAAACAGGAAACCAACAAATTATATATATATATATTATATCTATATTTTATATATATATATATATATATATATTATATTATATATAATATATATATATATACAGTGCTCGCAAAATGAACGTCAGCACTGGAATTTTTTCAAAACTGCAAATTCATGCTAAATTTTATGTAACTGTGTAAACAACCTATACCCTATTTGAGTCGCCTTGTATTCCTCTATAATTTTACCTGTTCATATTTGACTTTTAATTGAAATATTTTAGTGTTCGCCTCAATTAGAAAAAATAACTTCAAATTGAGGAGGGAAAAAGAAAGTCCGCAACAAAAAATTCGCTTAAAGCCAGCTGAAATTATCGCCCCTAAATCAGTTTACAATATCCACCAACAGGCAACAGAGCATCTCTAATCGTAATTGTTGTTGTTCCAGGTTATACAATGTAAAATTTAGTCCATATGCCACGACTTTCTCTTAGTGATCGTCAGGAGCTCATTAATCTCCATCTTTCTGGTTTATCCTATCGAGAAATCGGCCGCAGATTTAAATGTGATGAGATAACGGCACGAAAGACTGTGCAAAAGCACCTGCAGTGTCCGTGATGCCCCTAAATGTGGTCATACTAGTGTTACTTCTAGCAGGGAAGAAAATGCTATTAAGATTCGCAACCTAAGAAACAGATTTGAAACGGCTCTCCAAATCAACCAACAGCGCAATCTTGTTAAAAAGTGCCCTCTTTCTGCTGTCAAAAAGAGATTAAAGGAATTTAATTTACGAGGATATGTTACAAGACGCAAGCCGATGATTTCTGCAAAGAACACAAAGCGCCATCTGGACTTCGTCAGATGCAATGAAGATCATGACCCTTCGTATTGGTCAAAAGTACTTTTTAGCAAGGAAAGCAAGTTTAATAGGCTAGGCAGTGATGGTAGGTAGTACGTCCATCGGAGGAAAGACGAAGAATTTAATCATAGGTGCTCAGTTTCAAGGCTGCAAGGTAGTGGGGGTTCAGTTTTTAGTTCGCTTGCAAGCTCGAATTAATTTGGCCAAGTACATTAATATGTTGACTGAGTATTTTCTACCCTACTTTGGTCAGAATTTGGATAATAATTCCATCTTCATGCAGGATAATGCGCCCATTCACACAACTGGCAATGTCAAGAGGTTCGTCGAAGAGCATGATATTCCGTGTTTAGATTGGCTTGCACATTCTCTAGACTTCATCCCATATAAAACGTATGGTCTTACATCAAGCAACAGCTACGCAATGATAAAATCTCAAATTTGGAAGAATTTTGGACAAAAAATTAAAGAAAAGTTTGATGCCCTTGCCCTGGAGTATTGCTGCAGTCTAATTCACAATTAATTCACAAAAGATTGCAGGCTGTCAAATTGCAGAAGGTCTATGCTACTAAATATTAACTAGTTCATTGTGTTTTTGTTGTATTTGTGTTGCCTTTCTTTTTGCCTCCTTAATTTGATGTTATTTTTTAAAATTGACGTGAATACTAGAATATTTCATTTAAACGTCAAATATGAGCAGGTAAAATTATGGAAGAATAAAAGGCCAACCAAATGAGGTATATTTTGTTTAAACAGTTACATTAAATATAGCTTAAATTTGCAGTTTTTAAAAAAATTACAAGTGCGGACTTTCTTTTTTGGCGCCTGTGTATATATTATCGTTTTCTTACAGAGAAATCTACGCAGAAACCTTTTTTATTTCTTATCAAATCTTTTTTATATTAGATCCATTGCTCTTACTTTTGGGATTAATCGTTTATAGTATAGTTTGATTTTTTCTGGGGGGGGGGGTTAAACCTTCCTTTTGATACTTAACAAATTGTATTCGTTGTTTGCTTCGGCAATATTATTTATATCTTTTTTTTTCCAATTCTAACTTCAGTTCCCTGTGGATAACTTCTGTTACACACACAGTTTGAATAGAAAACTTGAAATTTACAAAATCTTAGACAGTGGATTAATTTATTGACCTACTATAGAAATGAGATGACAATGTCAGCCCTGAATGCAACCCGGCATTCAACACACGATATTGTTCTTAATTAGATTTTTATTTCAATCGACCACTCCCAAAATCCCGACAGTGATTCGAATGTCCGCTTGCAAAAACAAGAACTGTGTTAACAACTTCGCGCAGATTGCATTTTACGATTCCCCAATCGCTGCCAGATTTTGAAATCACGACAATAAAACCTTCTATGATTGGTGGCCGAGTTCCACTTATTTCCCAGCTCGCGTGTACCTCGCCAGCCACGCGGGAACCGTCTTTATAAAACCGTAGCTAAGTGAAGCGTCTGAACAAGACTTCCCTGAACCGGTGCAAATGGCTCGAACAAAAGGAATAAAGACCAAAAACAATGCCTGCATTTTCGTTTTCCCGCCACACAGACTGACGCACACATGTTTAATTGTCAAACTGACCGACACTTAGAGCGAAATAAAATCGGTCAAACAATGAAGTAGCTGAATACACTAGATTTTATCAGAGAAAATATGCCTCTTATTTCTGTACTAGCATAAAACTACAAAACGGATAAACTTGTTTAGTTAAATCTCTTTTCTATCCTTTCAATGTCCGCTTCTATCATGTATCTTTTAGTATGGATGTACAATTTATATAATATTATAAAATTACTAGCGGGAGGGGAGAGTTTGCCCAGCTTTGTTCGGACGTATAAAACGCATAAATATATTTGTATTTGTCCAGATTTCGTTTATATTATTATAGAGTCGTTATTTCAAAGGCAAAAAATAGTATTTGGCTGTCATCAGCTTAGATCGAAACCGAAACTGTAGTATTCAAATCTGGTGACGTTACCACTGTACCAAGGTAATACTCATATATAACCGGTTATAAATTAAAAATTCATGATAAAATAAGATTAAGGTGTAAAATGTTTAACGATTTTTTTCAATTTAGACACATTTTTTGACACCTTAAAAACACTTTTAACCGAGTAAAGACCCATAAAAAAAAATCTGCCCGTAAAAAAATCCAATCATTTGAGGTCCCTAGCGCTGCTCTGCGACTTTTAGTTTCGGATAAGATGGAGTTTGAAAATATGAAGACAGACGGACTGAGTGCGAGACGGACAGACAGACAGCTATATATTAGACTAAACGTTTTAGTTTATATATTAGACAAACGTTTTAGTCAGTAAAACCCGGCAAAGATTAAAACCCGTTGTGTTAGAATAAGTGCTCTATGAACACTTAATGGTTGAATATCGTTAAATGTGGGCCCATTTTTACATTAAATATTAATCTCTAGTTATCCTTATTAATCCATAGCTGTTCATCGGACGGTACAATAATACCTATTTTGCCGCATCTTATCATCGCAAAAGTACATACAAATTTTCAGCCAGATCGGTTTAATATTTTCTGAGATAAAGCGGAACGGAGAGACAGAGAAACAGCTTAAGAGAAATTGTCGTTATTTATATTTATAGAAAAGCGAAACTAAACGAATGATACTTGACTTTTGCATTTAAAACTTTAATTAAAGACATTAAATAAAAATAATTTTGAAAAATCAACACTAACTTCGCTACAGTGCAATGTGGACTACAATGTATTGTGAATTAAGTCACTGCTGGGATGCCAGTAAAGCTTCCTTCCGTTTACACGGTTCTCGCCAAATCACTGAAGCTAAGCAACGTCGAGCCTGGCCAGTACCAGATGGGTGACAATTTGGGAAGGCGAGGCGCTGTATGTACCGCAAGGTTAAATACCAGGTTGGGAAACTGGCGCGGTATATTTTTCTCTCGAGGGTAGATGGTAGTGATGGGACGATTCCAATACTTTTTTCCGATTCCGATAAATTACCGATTCTGGCTAAATTTCAAATTCCGATACAATTACCGATTCAGATCCTTTATAAATTCCTTAATATTTAACTATAGAAGTTGTTATTTTCACCGATTTTCGTAAAAACACATGTTAAATATGCAGATATTTTCCTAAACGTCAAAATACAATCGTGGAGGATGATCTATCGATTTTAGCTTTGCTGGTGATTTAAAAATCAATAAATATTTATTATTTATCATTATTAGCAGCAGTGGACGATGCTGGTTTAAACAAAATCAAATAAAAAGGACAATTAAAAGGATCGTTTCGGGATCGGAAAATAGGCATCAATTTTATCGATTCAGATACTGAATCCGACACCCCCAAATATTTCCATTTTTCCGATTCCAGATTCCGATTCTGATTCCGATTAATTGTCCCAACACTAGTAGATGAGCCTCTCTTTAGCCGTGGAAGGCAACCCATCTAGTGATGGCGTCACGATAAAAAATATCCTTGATAGTCCTAGCGAAGCATCAAGTATTCAGCTACGGACAAGATTTGAATTACACTACAAACTCGCGTAGTGAGTTCAATCTCGGGTGCGACTGCATGTCTTGAGGGGGGTCGTGACTAGAGCAGGCATTCAATCAATTTGATTGAAAAATGTGCGATTTTACCAGTCTCGATGACAATAAAAGTATTGAAAGTGTTGAACATTCGTTTATCTTATTCAATCCCAAGAGACGTCGGAGCGCTCTGCTAGTATATATATATATAGAATGAACATGTAGCTGAAAATCCGCTCTGGATGTTTATAGTTGCAGATTCATTAAATATTCTATTTTCTGAGTTGATTCTATGCTATGAAGACTACATGCATTCTGACTTGTTCTGTGTCGTGTTAAAATATCCATTCTTAACAATATACAAGCAGGTTGATTCAAACAAAATAATGATTAAAAATATATCTTTTTACTTGTTTATCTTGAACTTTTCAAAAATTCTTTATGTAGAATTATATTCGAAACTAGCGGGGGTACCCGGCGTTGCCCGAGTGTTTGTTTCCGGGACGGGGGGGGGAGTTTTAAAAAATGTTATGGTAGGTAAGTAGGAAGGATCAAACCCGGAGTCATAAGTAAAAGTAGGAAAATAAAGTGTGAAAAAAAAAAAAAAAAAAACATCTGCAACGTTAATAGTTCGGCCACCAAGAAAAGTCCATTCCAGTTGTTTAGGAAAAAAAAAAAAACGACTACGGTAGGTCGGCGCGAACGTGAAAATATAATGTGAATGTTCCAGCACGCTAACTACTACGCCACAGAGCACTGCAGCTTAGTTTAGTGATTTTAAATAACTTCACATGAAAGAACTACGAAGCCAAACCGGTGTTCTCTTCTCAACTGTTCCTTGTGAACGATCCCCAAACGGTGTTAAGTGGTGGCAGGGGGAGGAGGAATTTATTAGAGAGAAAATATTTTACCACTTCCATTGATCTTAACCGATTTTGGCCGTGACTTCTCAGCAGAAAAAGTATAGAAATCTAAGATTATCGAGGAATTTGAGAAATAATAAGCCTATAATACACCTCAGATATTGTTCTGCCGTTTGTGCATATTATATTTGCATGAAATATCTTGATTTTTAATCCTATTGATGTCAAAATCAGACGGGAAAAATGAGTTCATTTTATTTATATAGAAGATAGAATAGAAAGAAAGATAGATAGAAGAAAGAATAGAGAAGAATAGAAGATAGATATAGAGAAGAGAAGAGAAGAAGATAGATAGAGAGAAGATAGAAGAGAAGATAGAAAATAGAAGAAAAGAAGAAAGAAGAATAGATAGATAGATAGAAGATAGATAGAAGATAGAATAGAAGAAGAAGATAACCACTTCCGATTATCACATGAACCAAAGATTGTTTCGTATTTTCATTCATTTTATGATTGGTCCGTCAGAGCATCAGTTCAACCTTCACAGATGAATGTAACAATGTCCAATTACATTTTTACTCCTGATAAAAACCTTAGTTGATGTGGAACAATGCACTTATTTAGCCGATCATATAAGATACTTTTTCACCCTAAAGAAAACAAAACTACAGCTCCATTTAAAAACTTTTATTGAAAAAAATCAATTAACGTTACGACTATGTAATTGAGCTGACATCTATTCAATGTAGCCGTTTCAACCCGAATCACCTCGATACGGGTCCGGAAGTGGGAACAATGTCTTTTCCGCAAGCGTTGACGGGAGTTCGGCGAATACTGGGCATGTGCGGCGATGAGGCTGGCTTTGGTGCTGTGAGAGGTCATGTTGATGATGTTCTTGACCTAGGACAAACGAAGTAGTCCAGCAGATTATGGTCGAGGGAGGAGGGGGCCAGTTAGAGAACGGCACGAAGTCATAGCACGTGTTCTGAGGCCAAGCCTGGACGTCTTTGAACTTTTGGGCCGCCGCCGAGTCCCGCTTCTACACTCAGTGTCTTCCAGCGACCACCGGATTGCACCAGGGGAGTATCACACTCTTCAGCACTTCCACGTACACTTTGGTGTGGACTTTCAAGCCGACTTCGAAGATGTGAGGTGGCATGATGTGACCCTTACTTGAAAACACACCAAAGACCATAACCGTGGCTGAAAACTTCGTTGAACTGTGCCTTAAAGCGTTGAAATGTCTGGAGTAGCATTTTGATGGTGCTGGCAATTCTGCTGTTGTAATAATTTGGATCGGTAAAGAGCATGACTTGTACAGCAGTTAATCTCCAATCTCGATCTTTGAATATTGTGTAACTTTCAGAAATGAAGGCTCCTATCCCTCTTGGGATGTGTACACAACTGGCCAAATAGTAGATGGTCTACTACAAAAATAAAAGCCGGTTTTCATCAAATGGAAATGAAATCACGTTGTCTTTTCTAGGGCGACAGTTTTATCGTGTGTATGTGTGAGAGAGAGAGAGAGAGAGAGATAGAGATAGATAGATAGATAGATAGATAGATAGATAGATAGAGATATGTGACGACTTATTACTCCCGATTGAATTAAGGACAAGTTACCCCATAAATTTACCCATTATAATAAAAATGAACATCAGTTTCAGAATTAATATTCTTTCATAAGTTTTTGGATTTACACACAGCAGTATATATTTCTTACTTGTTACTTATTTCTCACCCAAATAAAAATTGTAGTGTCGGCATCAACTTGCACATCACCGAATAGTGAAGGGTCAAGGAAGATGGAAAGATCGAGCAGAGAAAACACAAAGCAAACCTCCACTGAATGAGTGCGAAGAAGACTGGGATCTTGATGAGGCTTATTGCCACCTAAATTCCAGTAGAGACCAATAGTCATTGTCAACGAGAAATCAATGATAAACGGCTGTTGCGATAACACAAATCTATCTGCAGAGTTTATCGGAAACGTTGGAGATAAATGGAAATCTGTGGAGACTTGTTGTCACCCAGACTCCAGGGACCACCACAGGCTGTTGACGGGGAGAAATCTTTGATGGTGGCCTGTGTGAAAACGCCCAGTGAGTAGAAATAATAATAATAATAATAATAATAATAATAATAATAATAATAATAATAATAATAATAATAATAATAATAGGGTTATCTTAACTTTCTTCGCGTTCCACATGAGTTTTGCTTGTCAGTTAACTAAGGGAAACATGGAACATGATGATGATGATGATGATGATGATGATGATGATGGTGGTGGTGGTGGTGAAAAAGAAGAAGCAGCAGCAGCACTACTGCTAACAATTGTGAATGAGACGCAGAAATACCAACAAGACCTGCCGTTGCTTAACAAACGCTAGATACTATCAATCTTTGTCGTTATGAACGTCCCGCGAAATGTTAATGTTTCAGAAAATATGAGATATTTATATATATATATATATATATATATATATATATATATATATATATATATATATGAAAAGTGGATATACTTTTCTCAAACTGCGTCAACCCGTGACGTCAGCTAATAGACGTGCATAACGGGAGTCGGTGACACCAGTGAATGAAGAGGCAAGTTCATTGAAACGAGCAACAGTTTATGTTGATGACGATCATTAACAAATAATGGGGTGGATGGCGTGGAAATGCTGATCCAAAGCCTATCGTTTGTAATGGAAGCTGCATTGATGCGTCTAGCCTGAATTCTGAGCATCATTTGAACTGCGAGAGAAGAAAAGAAACGCAAGCAAAAAAAAAAAAAAAAAATCCACAAAAAGAAAAAGAGATAAAAATAAATGAAGGCAATACAAAGATAAACGAAGCTTGAAGGATGACAGACAGAGAAAAGAATAAATGGCTGACAACTAAAAAAAAAAAAAAAAAAATAATGGCAATATAAACAAAAACAGCAAGAAAGATTGCAAATAGAACGAGCAAAGCAAAAAATCACAAGTCGATTAAGATGATAAAAAAACTTTTCTTTTTTTTTAAATAGAGAAGTTGTCATCAGTTTTGGAAAGGGTATATTTATTTTCCTTATTAGTTTATTTGGTGCAATTAATCATCATTTACGTCGAGTTTAGATCCGTTACATTAACTACGCAAAATTCAAAATAAATCTGAAGTCATATTCGAAGCAAGTTTTTTTTTTTATTATAGTTCACAATCTTAGCTCAAATTTTGTAGTATATATGAATGTAAATATACGTGTGAGACAATGTGAAAACCTGAAATCGATTAGAAACCAGATAGCACTATTCAAGATTTGGGTTTATTTTCAAACAAAATAAAACATTTATTTAAATCCAAATTATCACACACACGCACACACACACACACACACACACACATACATATATATATATATATATATATATCAATACTTGCTTGAAAATTTAAGCTCCTACACAGTAATATATTGCGCGTGACATTGTTCTATAATATATTTCGAGGAAAGCCATTTTTTATCAAATGGCCGTTGTTTAAAATCACCTTTAAACGAACCACTTGGACACGAATCAGGATTTGAAACAAGCGCCATTTGATAACGAGGACTTTTCTCGAAATATATCATGGAACAACGCTGCGAACAGTACATCACTCTACAGAAGTTTACCTTTTCAGGTAAGCCTTATTATTGATATAAACAAAATTACCACGTTTGGAAATCTGAAAATTGATTAGAAAAACTACAGAATACTATTTGAAATCTCGATTTTTTTTTCAAATAAAATAAAATATTTATTTATATAATATATACAGGGCTTTATGTCGATGACTATATATATATATATATATATATATATATATATATATATATATATATATATATATATGTATATATATATATATAGTCATCTACATACAGTCCTGTTACGCTATATCACAGCTCATCAGTGCCGCTAGACTAGCACCTCTTGCGAGTCGAGGATTGAACCTAAAACGATCGCGTTGATAGTTAGTAGTGCTACCGATAGTACAACGGGAGTGGTGCCCGCAAATAACCTCGCCAGATATCTATTTTAAACACACATTCGTCCACCACCTTTATAGTGCTCAAACCGTCTATTTATAAACAATTAACGAGCCTCGCATTTATCAGCCATTTAAATAGCGGGTGAGATTATTTACGGCAGTGCTCTACCGAAAAAGGTGGGCTTAAAATATATTTGTTGTCATCGATATACAGTCCTGTTTCGTTGTATCACAACTCATCAGTGCCGCTAGACTAGCACCTCTCCCAAGCCGAAGATTAAACCTAGAACCATCGCGTTGATAGGTAGAAGAGGGATCAAAGAATATATAAAGATATTTTAAATGGAGATTTTTCGATAAAATAAAAATAAAAACTTGAGATTGAGGTGTAGGTTGCATATTAAGGGAGGGTATTGATAATAGTAATACTGATGCAGTTAGATTTGTTGATCAATTTTTAACAAGGAAATATAATGCAATGTATAGGGTTTATGAACGCTCTTCATGCCAGACATTTCGAAGTCTAGCACTTCTCATCAGAAAAGGAGGGAATGTGCTACGTAACAGGATATAGATGCGACGTTTCGCAAAAGGCATCTCTGGGGATCTTGTACAGGTGGTGAGTGTGTGTGTGTTTGTGTGTGTATGTGTGTGTGTGTGTGTGTGTGTGTGTGTGGTGTGTGTGTGCGTGTAATTTTAGGTAACTGAATTACATGGTCACGACCGTAAGAAGGCTATTTTTTCGGTCAATTGATGATCTTAATCTATTGCTAATTTTCTCTTACCCACTATCCCGAATACATACAATTTTATTAGTCTGATACACTTTTTTATTAGAGTTGTAATTCACATGATTCGGGCACTTTTTATACGAAGGTGCATTTTTACCTAAATGCAAGTTCCCCTTTTACCAATTAGCTATCCCAAAATGGGGAGCGGGATATATATATTGTTTAGAATATAATTACACACTTAAACAATATATATATATATATATATATATATATATATATATATATATATATATATATATATATCGCTCCCCATTGTGGGGTACCAAATTGGTAAAAGGGAAAATTATTCCCCACTTGCATTTAGGTAAAAATGAACTTTCGTATAAATAATTGAATTCATTCAAAAAGTATCGCAAACAAAAACAAATAAATAAACTACATAAAAATTGCGCTATATCGCGTGAGGTTGAACAGTGGTAGAACTATGACAACAGCATATTCTTTCCATTGTTTTCACTCTCGAGTATATATCCGACACAGTTAGACACAGTTAATCAACCGAGAATCACATCATTTTTTATAAAAGCATATAAGATATTAACAGATACACACTCGAGAGTCAAAACAATTAAAAGAATATGCTGTTATTACAGTTTAGTCAACAAGATTATATACACGCATATATTTACTTTATAATCATTTATAATTAGAGGTTGCTATATATTGTTGCTTTCTGTGCTCGGTCTGCATGTAATTTTCGTTTTTTTTTCTTTTCTTTTTTTTGAGCATATGTGCCGCTATTTTAAGTCGACTAACTTGCAATTCTGTCAATTATTTTGAGCGCGGTCCCTAATCTATATATCTATAAAAGTGAAATTGTCTGTGTGTATGTCTGTGTGTGTACATTTCCCTACTAAACTACTCTGTCACTTTTCAGTCTACATACTCGAGATTTGAGATAAGGTGTATTGAGATGTGGAATAATATTTTGATCGGTTTTCCGCCAGACATTTGGCTTTCAAGGAGACAAAGTTCACCGATTTGACCTTTGAAAACTCTACCACACTTCTCCGCCAATTTTGGCTCTAAACACTTGAAATTTTAGATGTAGGTTATTTGGACATGGATCAAACCTTTTAATTTGATTTTAGCCCAAAACAATAAATGTTCAGGGGCCAAAATTGGGGTAAAAGTTTTAACAACTTTGACTTCTGTGGTTTCTACTAAATTACTCAGTCAATGTTGGGCTTAAACATTTCAAATTTTACATAATATGTATTTCGACATAGGGCAAGCTGTTTAATCGGTTATTAGGAAAATATTTGACTGCCAAGGGGTCAAAGTTCAAAAGATTTTACCTTTGCAATTACTAGCAAACTATTCGGCCAATTTTGGGTCTACACATTTGAAATTTTACATAAAGAGAATTCAGACATGCAGCAAGCTTTTTAATAAGTTTTTGGACGAAAATGTGGATGCCAAGAGATCAAAGTTGAAAAGGTTGATTCTTGCAGACTCTACTAAACGCTTCCGCCAATTTGGGGTCTAAACACTTGAAAGTTTAGATGTAGGTTACCTGGACATGAGTCAAAGTTTTTAATATATATACATACATATGCACATTAGGTTATGAAAAGTACATAGGGCCCAATCAAAGCCGGGCTGAGCTGCTAGTTATAAAGAAAAACAAAAATTAGTACAAACCCTCCTAAAAATTTCAACGGTATAAGATAGATAATCTCCTGTCAAATTATAATTTTTCACAGCTAGGCAAGCTCATCAGCGTATTGCAAAAAGAAATTGCAAAAAGTTTCACAATCGACAAGCACGGTTTATTTATTAATATAGCAAGTATTCAATTTTAATATATATATATTTTTTAATATATATATATATAATATAATAATTATATATTTATATGCCAATGGGGGCCGAAACAATTGTAATCAAAAAGAATAATTACATGTGTGCCTGTTCCTTTTGGTGTAGTATCTTAACGAAATAGTTATAGCTTCAGTTTCACACTATTTTTCATACGCGGGTCATTAAAAAAAGCCAGGTAGGAGTGGTAACATTAAAACAAGCGACTTTTTTATACTCGAGAACACACACACACACACACACACACACACACACACACACACACACATATATATATATATATATATATATATATATTAAATAGTCACCACTATTCTCAATGCACTTTTTCCAGAAATTCAACGACGCATCTCTGCTTCTGACACACGTCCATGACAGAGCTTGTTTCTTACAATCTCACACCGTAAATATCTGCAACAGAAACATAATGCTTTCATATCATACAAGCATGAATTCAGTTAACATAAAAATGTAATTTGCAGTCCTCTATTATTAATTCAGGCGAAACATTACATTTGGAACGCCTCTTGCACATATGCATTTTGTGATAAATTCAAATATACTATGAAACGGTATTCAGTATTGTACTTTATATGAAACTAGCATGGGTGCCCGGCGTTGCCCGTGTGTTTGGAGGTGTGTGTTGAGCAAAAAAAATGGTAGTAGGAAGGTAGGCTCGAACCCGTACCGCTAAGGAGGAAAAGAACGAGAAAAAAACGTGATGCCTTTGCTGCTACGACCACCGGAAAATCGGAAGTGACGTACGTTTGAATTAAGGCTAGACAATCGAAAAGAGGGATGACTTTCCAAAATATCGGCGAAAAAAGCGCCCCCTCTCTGTTGAAAAGTGCCCAGTTGAGGGTGAAGAAATTAATGTTTTTAGACAATTTTTCGGTATTTGTTGTCTGAAGGGTCGAGCTTCAAAACGATATTGATCTTGTGAAAACCCGTCGCCTCCATCGAAGGTTTTAGGCAGATATGCAAACATACATACATAGATTTATATATTTGTAGCTCAAATTTTCGGCCCAAAGCTTGCCCTATCTTTGAATACACTTTATGTAAAATTTCAAATGTTTAGACTAAGTAATTTGATAGAGACCGCAGAGGTCAATTTAAAAAAAAAAATTACCCTGATTATGACCGCTTACATTTATTGTTTTAGGCTCAAATCAAGTTATTAAGTTGGACCCTGTCCAAGGAACCTATATGTAAAATTTCAATTGTTTAGACCCCAAATTGGCGGAGGAGTTTGGTAGAGTTCTCAAAGGTCAAATCATACAACTCTGACCCCTAAACAGCGAAATGTCTGGCCGAAAACGGATTACAAAGATTTTCACAAATTTCAGTGCCCTGTATATCAAATTTCAAGTCTGTAGGCTGAAAATTGACAGAGTTATTGCGTAGGGAAATGTACACACACAGACACACAGACAGACATTATCACTTTTATAGATATATAGATAGTATAGGTTTACTAGCGTAGTATAGTCAGAAATAGTTTCCGTCTACACTAAACTACTCCATTATTAATTGATAATATTACACAGTAGTATATATATATATATATATATATATATATATATATATATATATATATATATATATATATATAAGAGTAGGTAGTAGTTTGCTTGAAGCATTGTTGGTAAAGAAATATACAGAACTTTTTTTTAAAAGCCAAAGACAATGCGGGGAAAGACCGGAATTATGAAAGTAAAGGAAGAAAAACAAACAAATGTAGACGGCTTTGCTTGAGTAGAGGAGTGTCTAGTCTTTATTCGTCTATCTTTCCTCATCTCAATGTATAATTATTTATAACCAAGTTGCTGGTATGTCCGGTGTATGTAAAGTCCGTGGGTGGTATGGAACTTTGATTAATTTCGAGAGAAAGGGACCTCTCTTTTTCAAAAGACAAAAGTGGATTCAAGATGGCGGAAAAGAACGCGACATATATATATATGTATATATATATATATATATATATATATATATATATATATATATATACATATATATATATATATATATATATATATAGAGATAGATAGATAGATATATAGATAGATAGATAGATAGATATAGATACAGATATAAAGCTAGATAGATACAGACTCGTAGAAGTGCCAAGAACTTAAAGCGTAAAGAAAAATGATGTGAGATGAAAAATGGAATCCATTTGTTCTGGTAAATTGAATACCGTAAAGCTGCCATCTGCAATATCAAGCGAAACCCGGGAAACTGGGCGTGACGCAACAGATGAACAGATTAAGCAATTTGTTAAAAGTCTACAATTTCTAAATCTATTAATCCTAGTAATGTATATATATATATATATATATATACTTATTGCATTTTATATATACTTATTGAATTATAATATATATATTATATATATATATATACTTATTGAATTACCCTCATCATTATTGACATGATGATGTAATAAAGTTCTAATGTAACTTTAATAATTATCTCACAAGCACAAGATTCTCCCCAACATTACCCTAACCCGAACTCACATCTTCCTCCATCACTCTGTCTATTGAAATTCAAACTGTCAAGAAATTTTATTCAAGCCTTCTGCATGAAGAAACTCCTGCAATATCTCCACCATACCCTACACAAACTTATCGTAGAATTCAACACCACCTGGCCTGAACTGACTACAACACACACACACACACACACACCTATGCTACACAAAATAACTGCAGCCATAGACAAATGTTATCACTACTCTCTCCAAACAGAAAAAAAGACGTAATAACAAATCCCCGTGGTTACTACACAAAAACAAACCCGCACACACTCTCAGACAAGAAGACCCCAGCTCCAGTACTCACACGTCTCAAGCAGCACACACACTAGTCACAGACCTCACGAATTCACTTACAAACAAGGAAAAAGACCTTCATAGCCTTGGATCCAAATTCATCATTACTCAAAAAGTTAACACTAACAACGTGTTCAACCTAAAAACACTCTTCTGCAAAGCGTCTTACCACCTAAAATGGCTAAAATGGATATCCACCAACAACATTCACCCGCCCCGCATAATCGATGACTTTCCTGTATACCAACTGGATCACCCATTGCATCCTACACCCAACTATCAGGCATTAGACATCAAGCTTTCAAGATTAAAATGCAAGATCTTTGATATCATAAAACACGAACAAACAAGCGTTGTACAAAATATCTCATACAAACAACGGCCCTGTCGGTGGAGCATAAGAATACACCGACTGTCCCCCCCCCTGCAGAGGGTAAAAGTCCCTCAATGGGGGTCCTGGATATGACCTTAAACTATATCCAGTGGTGAGGCCCCAGCTTGCGGGCTTTGGGGAGTGTGGAGCAACCCTTTAATTACCATTGCTCCCAGGTCCACTCTGACCCGGAGTGGTAGTAGCTGTTAGGGTTCCAACTATGGGTTAAATAGAAACCGACTTGCAAATAACAAATATATTCTATTAAAAAATTTTTCTTCAAAATCTTTGGATTCGGCATTAAATAACCCGAAAAGGGTTGATATGCCGTAAAACAAAAACAACCAACCAACCATACAAACAACGCTGCTCACTTAAGAGCCTCAAAGACTCTGTCTAGCTACCTTCCGATAAAGGGAAGGAGTTCTGCGTCATGCCTCAGGACATGTACGACCACCTTGAACTCACACACCTAGGAGACGACACCTTATACACCCCAGCTACTAGCATTACATCCACATAGATCGAAAACAACATCCACACTACATGGGCCGACGTATGTAAATCGTGAAAATGAATAACTTGTATCAAGCTAATTCTGTTATAAAATTAAATAGATCATGGTCGTGCTCAATGCTCCCAATCCGACATGAACTAGAGAATTAGAATAGAGACTACGAGTCTGTGGCTAAAAGAAAACAAGTAAACAAAAGATCTGATTGCTTTCGCACAGCAGAATTCCTCCAAAATATCCAGAAAACGTGCTGGAGGGCCCTGGCATCGGAATTCAGGCTTTGTCTCGTGGATTGAATGTTTCAGCCTCTATATTAGAGCTTACGCTAAGTGAAGCCATTCGCTACTACTCATACAAGCGTTAGAAAGGTCAACTTCTCATAGAAATCACCAATGAAAATAGTCTGATAAAGGAAAAAGAATTCGGAGCAAAATCAAACAACTTGCGCAACCAGAAACAATTTTTTTTTTTTTTTCAATGAAAAGCGTTTTTCCAAGATCAAATAACGCAACACGGCGTAATCGGCGGTTTGCATACAATACTAAAAGTTCTCCTGAAATCATGCAGACTAAATTTCCCCAAACTGTCTTGGTTTTCGGATGCGTGTTCTCAGAAGGTGATGCGATGCGTTCGCATTTTTTCAAACGCGGTCTCAGGCTGAATTCAGATGCTTTGGTCGTGTTTCTAACCACTGTATTTAAGACATGGACAAACAGAGTTGCTAATAACACGGCGTATGTATGGCGACGGGATTCAGGGAAACGTCAAAAAGTGTTGTCACCCAATTTTTACGACTACAATGTTTGGCGTCCAAATTCCACAGGTTTTAACTCGATGTATGGGGTGATGTGGCAGAAAGATGCTAATCGTTGTGCCAGTACTACAAACAAAAAAAGACAGAATTAGAGTAGTTTTTGGGACTCTTCCAAAGGAAATTGTAAAACAAGCTTGCTCCAGGTTCCGGGTTCAGATTGACGCTGCAAAACACGCTAATGGCGGTTATTTGGCATAAAATAATTTTTTTTTTTTTTTTACACAGTGATCACCACTTATCAAGGCCAGGAAGCCACTCAGGGATAAGGGTTATTGCAAGTACATTAAGTTAGTGAGGAGATTTGCTGAAGTGTTTACTTAAGGGGGCGGTTCATTAGGAATTTGTTAACATTGGACTTGAAGACATCCAAGTTATAGTCCGGAGGGAAGCAGGCAGACGGAACAGAGTTCCACAGGCGTGCAGTTCTAAAAAAGAAGCTTTGTTCATGGAATCCGCGTTTTGATTTAGGCACAGATATAGAGTGGGGGAAATCTTTCACAGTGGATTCAGCTAGACAATGGTTTAATTTCTTTGTTGAATTTTTTTGAAATCTAATAAATTTTGTAGATAACAAGCGTCTTTTGTTTTTCCTTGATAAAACTGTCAAATGTCAGTATTTGTTATCTTTCTTTGCATTCAAAAATTCATAAACGCGCCATATATTTAATGCACAAGGTGACTTCATTAAGTTTTCAGACTTTTTTGTACAAGCATTTAACATTGTTATAGACTCTTGAAACTTCCGTATTTTATTGTAATACATCTTATGAGATGAATAATAACAAATTTGTATAATTTTCAGGTTCAAATGAATAGCTTCAGTAGGAATTGGAATACACCCTACTAAAGCTTGATTGTCACGGCTGGTGAATTTCAAAAATGCAATCTGGACGTGATGGCACTTTAGAAGAATGATATGCAATAAAATCCTGTTTTAAACTCGGAAAAATGTCACAGAAACGTGTGAAATGTACCAGATTGGTTTGGACCATCTACCATAGATTGATCCTTAGTTTTTGAGTGGCATAAGAGATTCAAGGAATGCAAGGAGTCTGTGAGGGATTGTGAGAGGTGTGGGAGGAGTAAGAAAATTAGAACACTAGAGTTGATTAGTTAAATAAAGAATTTCATAGATAAGGAGCGTCGTGTGTCCATAGAGGCAATAAATGCCCAATTTCATGCAATTGTGGGAACTGTTCATAATTATTCAGGAGGGACTGAAAATGTCGAAAATTTGCTCGTAGTTTGCCCTAAAGATGCTCAGAGAAAATCAGAAATAAAGATGTTGTCATGACAGCAGGGAAATGATCGAGCTGATCAATTCAGATCCCGCAGTTTTTTGATAATGTGATGAAAGCTAGATCTACTGCTACGGCACAGAGTTCCCAGTAGAAGCATGCTGGCTCTCCCAGACCCAAGAAGCCAGACATAGCAAATCCACCCAGAAACGTATGATTCCATTTTTGAGAGCACGGGCATGATCTACATGCACTGGATTCATACTAAACAAATAGTCAACAAGGAATACTATTTTTAAGTAAGTTTTGAAAGATGTTCAGGAAGATATTACTTTCGGAAGAGACCAACACTTTTCAAATTGGAATAATGGAATTTCCACCAGGATAATACAACAGTTCCCAACTCCATCCTTGTCACAGACTATTTGACAACAATGGGCATCAAGACGGTTCCTCACCCTTGCACCTTGTAACGTTTGGTTATTTCCTAAGCTCAGGAAAAAAACTTAGACTCTGTCGTTATGAGACAAATGAGGAGATGAAAGAGGTTGTGGTGAAGGTCATTCATACGTTCACACAATAGGACTTTCATGGGGTTTATAAAAGTTGTTGCAACAGTATAATAAGTGCGTTGCAGCCGGAGGAGATTACTTAGAAAGAGACTAGAGTTTCATGTGTGCACTATCAATGAAAGTGCTCATACAAAAAAGGTCAGGAAACTTATTGAAAACGCCTCGTATTCTTCTTTCTCGTATGGAAAAATCATGATGATAACGGATATGAATTTCACCTATGATAAAAACTAACAGAAACAGCAATAATTCGCGTAATTCTGAACATTAGTGCCAAACTCTATCAAGCGCCTAAGACGAGCCTCTGATTTAATCGCATGTCTTAAGATAAAATCCGAACAGAATTGCTACATCTGACAAGAAATAATGATGGAAAGTCACTGGTGCCATAACCTATTGCTTTGGATAGATGGAACTCATTGGCACCGGAAAGAAGTCCAGCTAGATGAAAAGAAGGGAATCATTTCAGCATGGAGAAAATATCCATTAGTGGGGAAATAGTTAAGGTGAAAACCGTAAATAAACATCCGGAATAAATCCGCTAAGGAGAGTTGGACGTTGTATACAACTTTATTCTACCACCTCCTGCGATAACATTGGTGCCAAACTTAACAGGCTTGTTTTTGCTTTGGATCCATTAGTGACGTGGAAAGAGGCGGTGCGGTACATAAGCAACAGCTGTCTTACATATCACATCACCCAGGATAGCATCAAATAAACAGAGTGCAATCAGATGCGGACACTGCAGCTTTGCGATTGGCCCGGATAAAACGTGAATAAAAACAGTCATCAGTTATAATGTACTATTCAATAGCGTACAGATTATGTCTCCGATGATGGTAAGGAATTTTCGTATAGCTACCACCTTCCTTAAGCTTGGCAGTCACCAAACAGTTAGGTCCTATCCCACCATAGTTTGCTTTTTGCATCAGGCGCATGGGGAGGATTGAAAGACATCCAACATGCAGACTGTAAACGCCGCAGTAGGAGAAAAAAAAGAAGAAACGTAGTCGATTCTGAAACTTGGATGTTGAAACGTTCGTACAACAATGAGCGAATTTTCTGAAACTTCACAAAATACTGGCGACGAGGAAGAATGTTATCGTAAACGATGAGCTCACTAGACTCGATAAGGCATAATGCAGACGCTGAAGGAGAAACACTTAACCAGTCTGTTGGCCTGTGATAAGCAACGTGCTGCGTATAATAGAACTAGGGAAGCAATGGTACAGAACCACCTCTATTCTTCGCCACAATATCTCGGAATGCTCTGTCGCCCTTGTCATTGTATATGCCTTTAATCTATCCTTCTCAACAGACACGAAGACCAAGTTAAACATTGCCGAATTAAAATTTCGATCTATAATGGTTACATACGCATCGATATATGGCGAGTGATAGGATGTCTTAACGCCTCCAGCTATAGATAAAATACAAGCATCTTATGTACACAAGACGTCATATATAGAATAAATAAATCATTTTCAGATTCATACGTTCGTTATCGCCCTCTACGCCATCTTTAAAAAATGTTTAGTATTTGTTTGCTTTTAACATTATCTTGGTGGTCAGCGTCCGAACCGGATATCATCAGCTGATTCATGTGTTTCTATATATATATAAAATCTTTCGACTCATCATGGGTTTTATTTAATTGTCCTCAACAATTTTATCATCCTGGAAAAGTCTCCCAGAAACAGGGATGGCACGTTATTTTTCTAATACTATAGGTTTATCTTTTCTCTTTCCCATATATATATATATATATATATATATATATATATATATATATATATATATATATTTATATATATATATATATATATATGGATATATATATAAGATAAATTCTTTTAACTTTCTTGAAGTTTTACATTTGGATTTTACCGTCACTGGATTATTTATCTTCCACCAGACTATCCATTCATGTGTAATCACTTTTTCTTCACCATATTCCCTCTGCTTCATTTTTTAGTTTTCAAGTAAGATCTTTGACTTACTTGTTGTTTCATCAAATACTTCTGCATGCAAAATCCGATCCCGCATTTCGCTAATTCCTACCCTCTGATAAGAAGGAAAGTATTTCTTCGAAACTCCGCGGATTAAGGACTATCTACTTATCTAGTGTTTCCTTTTTCAGATTAAATATGTTTTAACTCATTTCAAAGTGTTTTTTTAACATATTTTATTGACTGTTTCCTCGTATATATATATATATATATATATATATATATATATATATATATATATATTCAGGTTGTAGATGTTCAAAAGTAGGGACTAATGAATACAATGAGGTTGTTAGATAGTGCTCAATAATAAGAGCGAAACATTTTTTTATTCAAGGGTAAACAGTTTTCTTTTCCCCCCTTTTTCCTTTGTGGCGTCGATGGGTTCAGCGTCGATGGGTTCAGAGTCGCCTGACGAAGTCTCATTGACTGAAAGAGATGGCTGTGTGTAGCGATGTGTAATCGTAACTGTTTACCCTCAATATATATATATATATATATATATATATATATATATATGAATGATGATTGCGACGTCTTGTATGACGATTACGACTCCCTCAGTAACTGAACGTCCAATTGTGCGAAGATGACTTTTTAGTCCTAATAGCGAATTGCGTACCTTCAAGCAGACATGCCACTTGATGACAGTCATTACTTTGGATGAACCCAACAGCAATGGAAATTGTATGATCCTGCGCTGGGACCTGCTTTGGATAACAGTGCTTGGTCACTCACCTCACAGATCCAGAGATCTCCATGATTGGCTGCCAAGGTTTGGTGCTTCCTACATGCTCTCTTGGGCTTTGCTCGGTCTATCTTAGCCGCTTTAAAGAGTTTTGCATCCCTGTATATCAGTGCCCTCCACTGCTTGCGATCATACACTAGGGTACATGAAAGTTCACCAAACTCTCCTTGATGCTATCACGAAAATGTGTTTTGGGCTTGTACTGAGGTCGTTTGCCAAGAAGGAGCTCACCGTAAAATAACGGTTTTGGGAGTCGGTAGTCATCAAGCCGGACAAGATGACTCGCCTAAATGAATCTGGTTAATAATAACAATGGTAGTAATGTCGGTTGCGTTGGCCTTTATTTAAGACGCATATATTAGGGACAAAACTGCCCTACTTTAAACCAAGAATTTGACTAAAACAGTGCTAATTAAACCTCTCGATATATAAACTATATATATATATATATATATATTTGTGTGTGTGTGTATATACATATATATATACATATATATATATATATATATATATTGAAATCAAATAATATTCTGCTTGTTCTTTCCTTTGTTAGTCCATACTTTGTCTCCTTTTGATGTAGTTTCATTTTTGAATATCATTATATTAATATATGATCATTGTTGTAACGGGAAAGGAACTCGTCGTAATTTTCACGTGCAGAAAGGAATTAGTGAAACGCTACGTAAAAGTGGAACATTCGAAAGAAAAAAGGACATTGTCTGCCAAAAACTTCTGAACTGAAAGAAGTCAATTAAATATTGTTTTATATAATACTATGTAGTGTAGTATCACTTTTGGGGTATTTTTTAGCACTTGTCAATTTATCGCATAGGTATTTATCGCATTTGTGGGAGTTCTATATTAAAAATACAATGTACACTATTTGCATAGAAGTGTTAATAAACACATATTTGCTGCGTGTTATTTTTTTGTTTTGTTCTATTATCGAATTAATTTGGAATTCTTTATTGACGTGGGTAATTTGTATAATTCATTTTATTTTAATTATTTGTGGACTATTATCCTCATCTTTTATTGTTGTCCTGATCAGAGGATAAGTTGACCAAACCGACGTGAGACTACAACAACTATGGAAGGCAGTAATTGCTGTGGATGCAGTTGAGAGATTTGACGTTCCTATCCCGTCGCGGTTAATCACCTGACGAAGATGAGGATGATAGTCCAGAAATAATTAAAATAAAATAAATTGTTTTGTTTTGTTTTTTGTATGAAAACTTATTTTTGCCCAATCCAGAAAAATATCAGCTTCGTCAAAACATATTTGTTGGTTAAATATATTTCTCATTCCGTGGAATTTCCACGGGTCCTGCTAGTTGTAAATACTGTGTTTAAGCTCTAAATAAGTGGCACAGGTTAATCGACCGTTACAAAACACAGCCAACTAATCATTTCTTATGCATGAGTTTTATATGCTTATTTGTGTCGACTTTATGCGAGTGCGTGCATGCGTCTATGTTTAAGCCTAATGCTTGACGTGCCGTCATTAAGTAAATCCTGAACTGAAATTTCAACTTTTTAATGTGTTATGGATGTAAACAACGTAAAAAAAAATCAGGAAATGTCGCTGGATTGCAATTCTGAATATCAGATAACAGGGCTTAGTACCAACATAACACGTAAAACTGTACTGTTGTTCTATTTACAATGCCTCCCCACAGAATAGAGTTAGAAACCAGTGTCGTTTTTTAACGTGGAGAAAGGGAACAAAAATCAGTCGTGAAGGTTTTCTCCTCCGCTGTCATGCTTTTCTTTTAGGATTAAAAAAGAAAAAAAAACTATAAAAAATGTTTTGCTTTTCAAATAATTTCCATCAATTCAAATGATCTTTCTATTCCTTTTCTGCTACGATTAGACATATTTTCAAAAGGAGTTTTTATTTTTGATATCCCCAATACCTTTCTCGCAGCAGGTCTGTTCATAACTCTTGCGCCTTCTTCTCTTCCTGGAAAAGAAAAATGTCACCTGGAGCAAAATAATATGAGTAGAGTGGTTGTTCCATATGCTGGTGTTATCTGCTTCGCCAGTAGCATGTGCATGGTAATACAATGCGTCCCGCCTTTTGCGCGCATAGTTCACACAGCACATGGTACACAATATTAATTTGCTCTGACAAGCTTAGTGTCCTTGTACCCCCACAACATATCCTTCCATTAACACGAGTGTCGGTAAAATTACCAATCCGTGTCGGAAATCTTTCTATTCTAATATTATTTCATCCAGAGGAAGTCTCGAAATAAAGACGAAACGTTGATGAACACATAATACGGTTTGTTCCTTTTTAATTCTCTCTCTCTCTCTCTCTCTCTCTCTCTATATATATATATATATATATATATATATATATATATATATATATATATATATATATATATGTTAAGGTTACCTTTTACGTGTGTGCGTGTTTGAAACAGTCTCTACTAAACTGCTCTGTTCTGCTTACACACTTGAAACTTGATATATAGGAGATTCGGACATGTGTGTACATATTCGATTAGTTTTTTAGCAAATAAATGAAGCTGCTATGGAGTCAACATTTAAAAATATTAGAACTTGGGCGTAAGTCGATTTAAAGTGATCCTGTACGCATACGTAAATATACATTTGTACATTAAACTGCTTTATTTTTTTTTTAGTTTCATATACATCTGCCATTAAGTCATATAGTAGCAAATATCGCTAGGGAGCTAAATGTTTTGGTTTCGATTCGATCTAAATGTATCTGAGTCATATTTTTTAAAACTTTGCAATCATTACTATATCTTGGGTATAATATAAAAATTAATAGAGGATTAGATCTGTAAGAATAAATACGAAATTTGCATAATTAAAATATCATTTTTAAGCGCATTTTACGATCGGGCAACGCCGGGCGGACTGCTAGTATTTAATATTAGAAATAGTGTCTATGAGTGCATATTAGATTACAAAGAATTTGAGCACCAGAAGTTGAGGTCGCGTTATATATAAAACGATATTATCTATATATTAATACGACAGCGTGTCTGCTATTTATTTATTTTCTTAAATTTGTTAATTTTTTAAATTGCAACTTTATAATATATAAAAATCACTAGAAAATGAACTCTATAATAATATATACGAAATCTGAAAGAATTAAAATAGCATATTTAAGCGTACTTTACAACCGAGCTACGCTGCGCGTCCCTGCTAGCTTAGATAAATATTTTTGCAGTTTTAACAAAAGAGCTACAATTATATCAGAGCATCTCCATTTACACTGAACATCCACAGAATGCCAACATCAATATATTACATATGAATGAGTCCCCTGTGAAATTTCCACATGTCCCTCTAGTTATCTATATATTAATACGATAGGGTGTGTGTTCTTTTGTATGTCACGCTTTCTGGCAAATTTGATTGGTTAAGATTTAATTCCGCAATATACATTTACGAACGCTCAAGGCAGCATTCGAATAGCGTGTTCTTATAGCTATTTTTGTTTTTGATTCTATAAAATTTAGGGTTATATCTTTCAAAAGTTGTTAAGAAATAATTGATTTTAAGTTATTCCGTAATAAAAAAAAATTATAACAAACATCTCTTGACCGGTGAGGACAGAAATTTAGCAGTTATTGTTTTTCATTGTTTATTTTTCTTTAAATTTGTTTATTGAGAGAGAGAAGGAGACAGAAACAGAGAAAGACGCTAATCTCTTTGTTCATTATTGCTACTACTAATTGCTATAACATGTAAACAAAAGCCCAGATGCATATGTTATGAAACCTCGAAGTTAGCAACACGTTATTAGCGAAACGAAACTGGTCTTGTACATAAAATATTTTAATACAAACATAAAATCTAAAATTAATATATATATATATATATATATATATATATATATATATTAAATGACAGTTCTTTTTTCTAAATAAATTATTTTTATTGCAACATTGTTTTAACTAAAATAGTTTCATGAAAAACTGTTTTTAGTACATAAAATATTTAGGTACTCATGCAGAGAGTGATCCAGACGTTCGGCTTTCTCTGGAACATGACGTCAATAGCCGGAGTAAGCCGAGCGTCGCCGAGTAAAGCATAACAAGAAAAGAAAACTTACCTTAAATTTTAAGTTTTATTAACTGTAAAGAAAAATGTTATAACAATATTTTTCTTTTATATACATATATATATATATATATAAATTTCGTTTATTTCCTAGATTTTTTCTATCCTTTCTCTCGTTGTTTTCATCTTTATTTACATTCAAACGTAGTGTACAAATGTGAAGCTATAACAAATAATGAAACTAAAGTATATCTGTGGAGCACTGGAACTTGCTTTAAGGACAGATATCGTAATAACCTAGCGTCGTTTAAAAATGAAACTGAGAAAGAAAAGAACACAAAAAATAAGGAAAACAAAAACAATGTAAATAAAAATGAAAAAAACGGTAGAAAGGATCATAACAATAGTGACAACCACAACAACTATAACGAAAATAGAAATAGAACCAATAGTTATAGCGAAAACAACCGGAAAAAAAACAAAGAAAAACTCAACCACTTTAGCAGGAATTAAAGGAAAATAAAACTGAATATAAATTAAGATGGTCAATAATTGATAAGGGGGAAAGTATAAACCTAGCAAATCGAAAAGATGCAACCGATGTATATTAGAATCTTACCATATATTAATATCAAAAGAAAGATTATTAAACAAAAGACTAGATGTACTCCACGGGTGTTTGTACAGAAATAAATATTTAATTTCACGCACTAGAGAAGATTAGGGAAAATGCAAGGGAGGTAATCCTAGATAAAATATGATACCTCCCTTGCATCGGGTAATAAAATACGAATTCAAACACTAAGCAAAAAAACAATATTAAAATAAACACGCTTAAATATAGGAATAAAATTATATAAAATTATATGATAATTGAAAAAAAACAAATTGGAAAAACAAGGAAAATTAAAACAAAAATAAATAATTAATAAATAAAAAATAAAAATACGAAAGTACGGATTAAAACGGAAAACTATCTTTACATAACACCAAAAGATGGAGGAAGTGAGGAAGCATGGCCGTGAAAATTTTTTTATCCGTATACGATGTCCAGAATATTAAAAATATACCATTTGCTGTAAAAATCTAATGGACAAATATCTGAAGAAGTTGGTGGGGACAGGATATTTTACGGAAACATAAATCGTAAAATTCCTACTCATTAATGAAACAGCTGGAAACATAAATCGTAAAATTGCTACTTATTAATGAAACAGCTGTAATGGAAAAATCCAGGAAATAAACGAAGGTTATAAAAAAGAAAAATAGACACATTGAGCTTAACTCAAAATTAACGGTGAATGGCTTTAAAATGAGAATCTAGACCCGTTAAACGAAAACGGTATACATTGAAAGTGACGACATTTCAAAAACAAACTTTATATATATATATATATATATATATATATATATATATATATATATATATATATATATATATATAGTTTAGTGGAAATGGTAATTAATAAAAACTGAAGAAAGTTATCAATACTGTTGTAGAGCAAATATGCGTTTTATTTTTTATTACCGTATCTTTCTGTTAAGTTAAATTATTGTTTCAGCTACTCGGCCATTTTTTTTGGGGGGGCGTCTGTAGCTCCCTCATTTCTGTAAAAGTCTGAGGAAGCTACAGACGGCCAAAAAACACGGCCGAGTAGCTGAAACAATAATGTAACTTAACAGAAAGATGCGGTAATAAAAAATAAAACGTATATATATATATATATATATATATATATATATATATATATATATATATATATATATATATATATATATATATATATTAAAATAAATAACGTTAAAGATTTTTTGTTCGAGAAAAGGCTTAGAGGTAAGTCAAATACTTTCAAGGAATTTTTTTGTAATCTTTTTTCAAGAAAAATTTAAAACATTTATTTTATTTTTGTTTTTTCGGGTGTTATTTTTTTTTCAATGAAAAACCTGAGAACTAGAAAAGTTGAAACAAGTTTTTTTTTCATATTAAAACAGATATTGTTGTTGTTTCCCTAGACCGTTGTTTTATTAATGGTGTGTATGCGTAGATCGTATTCCGCATTCACACCTTGAGGTCTTTCTATGTTGCTCGCTCTAACGTCCACAAGTGGATGATTTTAATTATGATGGCAATTGTCAGCCTAGTCTTGCTCAAAATGTTACCAGTTCGGATGATGTAAAGGTTCGGCATTTGGTAGCCTGACACCTTCAGGCATAGCCATCGCTTACCTTCCCCCTTATAATAGGTTTGCACCTGTGTCCACATGGTGCACAAGTTTTCGTCCGTGCCAGTAAATTGTTCGTGACAAAATCGAGAACTCCGGCTGGTGTTTTCAGCTACTCACTTAAGGCTGTAAAATCCATGTTTTTTCTGACGTAAAAGTACGAAATGGTGAGCTTAGTTTTTTGCTTTTTTTTACAAATTTGTTTTCCTTTCTTTCTCTTCCAAATTGTCGTCTGCTGCTTTGTATTTTCAACTCGCGCGAACGCGCGTCGCGTTGAAAACAATCGTGCTATATTGTCATTGGCTCAGCTTTATGTTACGTCAGACAGCTTAATTTCCTCGGCTTAAGTATATAATATATAAGAATTGATCAAAAAATTACTCTTATAGTAATATATACGGAATCTGCATAAATTAAAATATCATATTTAATCATATTTTACGACCAGACTATGCCGGGCGTCCCTGCTAGCAAGATATATACTTTTGCAGCTTTAACAAAAGAACTACAATAATATCAGGGTGTCTCCATTTACGCTGAACTTCCACAAAAATGCCAACACCAATATGAAAGAATCCACTGTGGAATTTCTACAGGTCCCGCTAGTGTTACTATTTTATTATTATTATTATTATTATTATTATTATTATTATTATTATTATTATTATTATTATTATTTCCATTTTAATTTCATGATACTTTAAAAACAAATACTATTTAAGTTTCATTGACTGTTGCGACGACTTAACACATTTGTCCTACGATAATTTTCTCAGCATTCAACAAAGGCAAATTCTTTGCTAATTTCTTTACATAAACTCCGCCCTTTGCGATCAGCGCCGCCTACTTCCTGAATTTCTCCCAAAGACTGAAGATACTCTCAGCAATATCCATATATCTGTATGTGATGTTGCTAAACTTACCAAGGAAACTTGCCTTGATAAAATCCAATTATAGTGTATTAAATGCTGCAACCGGAACTAACTAATATTCTAATAAAGCGGTTTAAACGTTGTTTAATAGGAAAATGTTTCTAAATTGGCTCAATATTTAAGAACACAGCACCTCAGTATGGATCAATCAGCTTGAAATACGTCATGAATAAGTTGCTTGAATCTGTGATGAATTAAGATTTTGTCAATGAGCAAGATATTTCTGATTCTACGAGGTGCCATCCATAAGTTTCCAAACATTTTGTATAGACACTTTTTTTATAGTACACACGCGAAACTCTAGTTCACTCTCAATTAATCTCCTCCGGCTGCAATGCACTTGCTGTACCGTTCCACAACTTCTTGAAGGCCCCATAGAAGTCATCTTGTGTGACCCTTGTCACAGCCTTTTTATTCTCTTTTAATTGTATCATAACGACAGCCGTTAAGGGTTTCCCTTAACTTAGGGAATAACCACAATTCACAAGGAGCAAGGTCTGGCCTATAGGGAGGGTGAGGAACTGTCTTGATGCCAATGACAATGTCTTTCTTTCTGATCTTCTCTGGGCACTCTTGGGACAAACTTCGATAAATCCTGTGCATCTTCAGTTCCTCGCGAATAATTTTGTATACAGTTTCCACACTGACATCAAACTGTGCACTCATAGTCTCTATAGACACACGATGGTCCTTATCTATGAATTTTTTTATTTAGCCAATCCACTCTGGTGTTTTGACTACCTTACTCCTCCTAAACCTCTCATCATCCGTCATAGACTCCCTACCTTCTGTGTATCTCTTATGCTATCCAGAAAAAAACGGATGCTCGATTCATGCAAGATAATCCAAAAGCAGTCTAAAGCATTCCATACGTTTCTCTGGTATTTGTCCAAGTGTTAAACATAATTTTATTGCATATCGTTCTTCCAAAGCGTAATTGCTTCCAGAAAGATTTTTTTGAAATCCAGCAGCTGTGAAGCCGGGCTTTATTCCAATTCTTGCTATAGCTGTTAATTTGAACTTGAAATTAGAAAAATCGGTCAGTCATCTCATAAGATGTATAGCAATAAAATACTGAATTTTCAAGAGTCTATACCAATTTTAAATGCCTGTAAAAAGCAAGTATGCAAAATTATTGACGGCATCTTGTATCTCATCCGACCTTGATCATGTGGAGCAATGGGGTAAATTGGTTGTTTACTTTCAATGTGTCCAACGCCAAGCTTCTATCTTTTCATTATTCACGCTTTGACCCGACTGGCCTCAATAAAATGGAATGATTCTGGTCTGCAGGTCATAAATCAGACTGGAAGACTTACATAAAATCGGTCGTTGCAAAATTGGTTGCATCTGCAGTTCCAGAGTATATCTCACTCCTTTCACAATCCGCTACCCAAATAAGAGCTAAAGACGTCCTTAAATGGAGCACTGCTTCCATACCTGATGAGGAGCTTCTGATAGAACCACTTCCCTGCCTTTAGAAAGTGTACAATCGGCTTCATAATTTAATGGGCGTTGTCCTCTTTCTAACAGAAGAGACGTAGCTAGTCTTTTTCTACTCTATCCATATTCTCATGGCAGGTGCTCGGATAAGCTTCAAACAATACTCTGCCTATAAGATGTCCACATAAAAACATCGCATACCTACTACAAATGTTAATAATTTCCATTTTTTCTCTATCTGCCCAAATCTAAACTAAACGTAAACGAGCAAATTTATTCATAGAACCACCCGTCCGTGATAAACATCATGGGGCTGCTTTCCGGCTGACTACAACATTATTAATTGCAATTCCAATGTATAAAGAACCGTGTATAGATAATCGTGTATAAATAATCGTGCTATTCCGAACTTGTATCATTTCCAATCATCACGGTATTATCTCAACGTTAACCTATTAATCTATTAGCCCTAATACTCGAATGACATTTGTGCCTTGATAAGTGGTGTCTCTTTAGTAAGCAAAATTAATTAGCAGTTGTCAACATTTCAGTTTCTTAAGTTTATATTGAGGGACTGTCAAATCAGATGAGGGGCTGTATAAAACTG
The DNA here is from genome assembly GCF_053919585.1 of Euprymna scolopes. Taxonomy (NCBI): domain Eukaryota; kingdom Metazoa; phylum Mollusca; class Cephalopoda; order Sepiida; family Sepiolidae; genus Euprymna; species Euprymna scolopes. The sequence continues at coordinate 162,380,499 of NC_136482.1, read as the reverse complement.
CAGAAAGTGGTATGGTGTTTTGAGCATCGTGAAAAAAGTAAATAGGAGAGAATCACATTAAATGTCGGGAGACATCGGGTATTCCTGCTTGTCAGCACATAAATTAAAAACAATGATATCATTGTAGCAACGTCCTTTTTTTGTGTCCGGCGTCTTGTTTTCCACGCCAAGAAAAATGCAGAAATCCTGCCGAATAGTGTAACGAAAGAAGCTTATGTACGTACGGTCATCATCGAAGGTCAGCCATCACTGGTCAATTGATTTGCACCTATTACTGGTATGCTAATGTAGCTTAAATTGCCATCAATGTTAATCATTTGCTTTCTGCAGATATCCGGTTATTAAGGGGGACATATGCATAAGCCCTACACAACTCACTCTAGCCGATCTTCCTCTGCACCCATCTCTTACTGCATCGCTTTTTCTGTCTTTATAAACCTTTCTCTCTCTTTCACAAACATATACACATCACCCCGCTTCTCTAACTCTCTCTCTCTCTTTCCCTCTCTCTTTCTAAATATATATATGTATATATATATATATATTTATACATGTATATATATATATATATATATATATATATATATAGTTTTGGAAGTTTTTAACCTTTAAAACTATATATAAAAAACTCATTTAGTTTGTATACGTTTTTATCATTTGTTGGAAACTTATTTAGTTAGTAAGTCATTTATCCACCTGCAATAACTGTATCAACTTGCTCTCTCAGATTCACATCTGAGTCCTAATTGTTAATTTAAGAGATCATCAGTTGTTTACCATGAAACACTGATTCGGGGATTCAAAACAAAACAGTATATTAAATCATGGCTCCCAGCAGTGTTGATCAAATATCACCTCCCTTAATTTTAAGAACAAAAAATGTTCCAGATATTAGATTTAGTTTCATACTCATGAATAATTTGGCTAACCTATTCATGTTATAAAAATATATTCCTTACCTGTGAGATACGTCCCTGTTTCCAAATGCAAAATGAATAAATTTAATTATTAATTTATTTATAAAAGTTATATATATATATATATATATATATATATATTAATTTCAACCATTAATAGACAACTTTTATCAACATGCCAAGAAAAAGATGGACTAAAATAAGAACTAACTTTAAAAACGGGGGGAAAAGAGAAATATCTATCTCATTACGAAAATGCTAGTTTATGTTGGTGTCTTTTAAAAACCCCACCCACCCGCATTATTTTGTTGATGAGGAGACTTTGTTTACATATAAAAAAAATCATTTTATAAAATTATTGTTCAAGACATATTATCTATTTTAATAAAACATCGTTTCCGAAACGATCGTACAAGCTATTGATTTTGTTTGTTTTTTTCCTTTTGACATTGATTTTCAATTAAAAAATTATGAATAATTTTACTCAATATTAAAATATCTCCAGGATATCCATACTAATCGAGCTTATTATATATCTACATTACAGCGAGCACTTTTTTTTCTTTTAATAGTATTAGTTCATTTGCTAATACATTAAAGTAAACTATACTCTTTAAACTCTAGGTTAATTCCTTCAATATATATATATATATATATATATATATATATATATATATATATATATATATATATCACACACACACAAAATTTATATATATATAATGTATTTTATACGTATCTAATATAGTTTTGGATTTCCTTTATTAATATATTCTGGTTAATTTTATACGATTAAAAAGCATCTTTAATTGTTTAAATATTTTTGTTTTATCACCACCATGTTTAATTATCCTAATTACTAAGCTAGAAACTGATGCTATAAAATCTATTAATTTTAACATAACGCGAGCTAATCTAAGAAACTTTGACATAGTTGTTCCATAAAACATAAATACAGAGCAGGTACTAGCTTTATGATTGTTGCTGATTATATATATATATATATATATATATATATATATATATATATATATATATATATATATATATATATACGTTAGAGAGTAGAACAAAAGAGGCGTGTTACAGGAAGTGAAGTCATGGGCAGAAGTTCGAAATGACACGTAGGGAGTAAAAGAGACGGGTCTTCCTCTTTAGCGATTGAGCTGCAGTTGCAGTTTTTTTTAATCATTTAACCTCATATAGGAGGTTTAAATGTAATCATACAGTGTGTGAGAGACGAGAAATAGAATATTAAGGGATTCTGATCATTGATATTGCACCTATTTTCTTATGTGCTTGCATTATTGTAAATGATGTTAGCCATGGGTTAAGTAAAAGGCACGCATGTTTATGAGCTATAGAAGAGATCCTCCACATAAAGGGTATACACACATATATATATATATATATATATATATATATATATATATATATATATATATATATATAATTACGTTATCACAGAGTAAATATTTAACAAATGAAAGCTTATTAAAATTTTTAAAAAACGCTGAACAAAATCAAGGGGTGCAAAAATAAGAATATTAAATGAAAAATGAGGAATAAAAGTTATATATAACTATATTATATTATCAGGATAATTAGAAAAAGTTAAGCGGACATTAAAAACAAAGCTCCTTATGCCATGGCATTTCGAAGCTAAATGATTCTCATCAGAAGAGTAGAATGGCAAGAATTATACAAAATGCAAATATAGAAAAGAAAAACTGGCTTAATGACATTTAGAATTGGAATCCCTTATTTACTGTTTCGATCTCCTCTCCTTCTTTCTCCACTTCCTCCTATATCTTCTCGATGCTTTCCTTCTTTTATTATATGCTCTTCTTTAATGACCACAATTATTGCATACATGTTGTTTTAATATTATCTACATATATACTACCCTTTCCGATTACTATCCTTTCCGATTCACTCTTATATTTGTGTACCTACTTTCAATTACTATTTAGCGTTTTATCCTGTTTATTCCTTCTTATTTAATTTCGAAATTCATTAAGCCAGTTTTTTTTCTTTATTTGTATTTTGCATAATCCCGGCCTTTCTCCTCATAAGATGAGAAGCATTCAGCTTCGAAATGTCAAAATGCTTTTTTGAAAATTTCCCCTTAAAGCTGTATACTAGGTTGGCAGTATTTTGTTTGAACAGTCGCCAGAGATGCTGGAAATTCTGTTTCTTTCGTCTATCCTTGTGACCATGTCATTAGTAATGGTGCTGGAAGTAAACGTCTACACTAGGCTAACGTTATCCACCTGATAGTCAGGGACCCGAACCTTGGATTAACCACTAAGGAGGCTGTCCTATCAGCAGGTGCAAAGTACTGGGGCTACTGCATTGCTATTTGGTGAATGGATTCTGGACCATGCAGTAGCTTCTGGTGAGGTCTCTCGATGCCATATTAGTGGGTAATTGTCACGGTTTTACCTTATCATGCGCTACAAAAAATGTATATATATAAAAAAATTCTTCGTTTCTTTTTCTCTTACTTTCCGTCTCTGTGCTGCTCCAAGCAAGTCTGCCGACCTATTCCACAAATCCCAAATATCAATTATGAAAGGTTTCCAGAAAAAATACTCGATTAAACCCAGATCTCCAACTTCCAACGTAGATCCCCACTGAAAGCTTTCCTTCTCCAACATCGAGTGGACTTCTTGCATTGATAAGTGGTGATTTCTGTGTAAAAAAAAAAATATATAATAAATATATAGTGTGGCCCACTTAAAAGTAACCCAGAAAATGTAGTAGAGATGAGGAACATTCTTTTATTGTTTAAATTACCTGCCGGAACTGCTCCCCCGTTAATGTCTATGCGTTTCTGGGCAGGTTTAACAATGGTTGCAGATACTGTCTGTGGATCGTCTCTGGTGATTCTCCTGATAGCGTTAGTAATGTTCTCCTTTAGTTGGTCTAGATTGTGAACTTATTTGCATAAACTTTGTTTTAAAGTTCCCCAAAGATAAAAATCTTATGACAAGCTCGGGGAACGTGGTGGCCAGAACGTTTTGCTTATTGTTCTCTCTTCCATAAACATGTCATGAACTCGTGTCAATGTGGCATGTAGCGCCATCTTGTTGAAAAAGAATTGCATTTTGTCCATCGCTAAGAGAAAGATTAGAGAGGTCGGACTACTTTTAAGTTATAAATATGAAAAACATTATATATATATATATATATATATATATATATATATATATATATATATATATAAAGAACATTATCAATGTGTGTGTGTGTGCGTGAGTTCGTTCCCCATGGACCCAGAAAAACGCCTGGGCCGGTTTTTTATCAAATTTCATACGAATATAATTTATGTGCCTGGTAGTGTTCTAAGTTTTTTTTCTTCTTAGAATGCCTTCAATAAATATTGATAATCGATAAAATATACTGGTAAGATTCGAACTCAAAATGGCATCTATTATGTCACTTACACCCCCCTATGTTATAGTAGAATACACGTTGAACAATTAAGTGAAATTTTAATTTGTAATAAACTAAAATGTCTTGTATTATTTTCTTTTATTTTGCTATTCTCTGAAAAGTTTATTACTTCCGGTACGGAGGAAAAAATTCTATTCTTGTTTCCGGCACGTGGCGAAACGAATGAATTGTTTACCCTTTGGCCTTCTATGCATATCAAAAAAAAAAAGAAAGAAAGAAAACTGTTTAAGATATGAATAATAACCTTTTCGGCTCCCTGTCAACCTGAATTTAAACATTAATGCCTGCTTAATTCAAAGGCCACCCATACCTTTGAAATTGCGTCAAACATTATTAACACATGCAATCACGGTTTCACGGGGCCTGTTTCAAAAACAGGTGCTGAGTAATTTCCACCTGGGTACCTGCCTAACTTAGCCATAAATTTGTAGCTAATGCTTGTCTTATCGAGTGTTTTATTTTTTCATGAATAGTCCAGCGGTTCCCAGTTACCAACGTGTTAGGGATATAGTTTTCATTTCAATTGGTATTCTTTCTAATTACCTTTAAAGAAAAATTATTATCGCTCAAGCTTGTTTTCAAAACAAATTACGTAGCCACCATTTGTCTCAATTATTAAATACTTCCTTAAAATCCTTATACTAGCGGAACCTGTAAGGGAAATTCCACAGCGGTCTCATTGAGATGTAATATATTGATCTTGGCACTCTGTAGATGTTTACGTAAATGAAGACGCTCTGATATTATTGTACCTATTTGCTATGCCTCCCCACTGGACAGAGTTAGACACCAGGGTCGTTTTTTAACGTGGAGAAAAGGTACAAAAATAAAAAAAATTGTCTCAGTCGTGAAGGACTGATCCTCCACCGAAAGAGAACAAGAAATGGAAGTGCAGTATCTGAAGAACAGATGCTACACTTTGATCTTGACCGAAAGGCCAAAAAGCTCTGATATTATTGTAGCTCTTTTGTTAAAACTGCAAAAGTATTTATCTAATCTATCTCGAACGCCAGGCGTAGCCCGGTCGTAAATTGCATTTAAATATGATATTTTATTATTGCAGATTCCGTATATATTATTAAAGAGTTAATGTTCTATCGATCTTTATATATTTAATGATTAAAGTTAAATTCTGTAAATCAAAATATATACACATATATTCAAGTTAAGAATTTATTGTTTAAAACAAGGAATATATAGAGAAAAATTGTATTTATTTCCTTAATCCATATATATATATATATATATATATATATATATATATACTAGCAAAAGTACCCGTCGTTAACAGGATTCAAAAACAGCCTACAGAAAATGGACTCTTATTTATTAAAGTATGATAGGTTATGAAATGAAAGGGTTATAAAGAGATAGCTTCGAATTTGGGGCTATCAAAACCAAAGCAAAATATGATGAAAGTAAAAATAAAATAGAAAAACCCCATAATTTATTATACCATACCTGTTCACTCTGAAACATTTATCACAATTTTCTGTGGATCTATATTAAAAAACCTTGTTAAACTTTGTGATATATTTCCATTTTATTGAGATCAGGCGTGAACGAACACCCCATAATTTTATGTTACCATATTTCTTCAAACTGAAACATAATTATCAAAGTATACTTATGCAGATAGATATGAAAAGTTTTTATTAAGGTTTGTGCCTATTTCCATTCTATGGAGGCCAGGCGCGAACGCAGACCCCACACTTTTATTATACCATCCCTATTTAAGTAAAAACATACGCATCAAAGCATTATTATGTACATCTATGTCAAAAACACTTGTAAACGTTTTTTTTTAATTTTTAATTTTTTTATTTTCATACTTTGTGGACCAGGCGTGTACGCAGACCCCACAATTTTAATGAATCATCATTATGCCAGATGAAACATACCCATTCCTGTGTCTCGATACATCTTCTATCAATATATGAGATCAGTTTTCTATAATAGTCAATCATATAGGAGCCTATTCGTGACCAGACACACACAGACGTTCATCTTTATATATATATATATATATATATATATATATATATATATATATATATATATATATGCAACAATTACACAACCGTCATCACCTGTCCACCTCATCCAAGATCCGAGGCAAGCAGCTATCCATCTTTTTCCTAAACTTTCCTCCTCCAATTTCTTTTATACCTACACGTATATCTGTTTCTCTGTCGTAAATATTTGACCTTTCACTTCGGCATTGTATTTTATCTTTTAGTTTAAAATGCTTTTTTTGTTGTTAATAAAGCTCTGTCTAGTAATTGTCGGATTTACGACCGAATAAGCGGTTTATTGTAGGGAGGTGTATTTGTCATTACATTAACTAAAATGATGTTTATCCACTAATTCCATATACTATTCCAATTTTTCTTAAATTCTATTCAATATTTAAAATTTATCGCTCATGTATATATATATATATATATATATATATATATATATATATATATATATATATATATATATATATATATGAAATAAAATGGAGGTGGAAGGACCTGGATACTCAACGTTTCGCCCGATTTCTCTTGAAGAAGCCCGCATAAATCGGGCGAAACGTTGAGTATCCAGGTCCTTCCACCTCCCTCTTGAAGAAGCCCGCATAAATCGGGCGAAACGTTGAGTATCCAGGTCCTTCCACATCCATTTTATTTCATACATATATATATATATATATATATATATATATATATATATATATATATATATATATATATATATATATATGACCATCCCTCTATAAGAAGCCCGCATAACTCGGGCGAAACGTTGAGTATCCAGGTCCTTCCACCTCCATTTTATTTCATATCGTCGGATTTAATCCATCTCAACAATCATATATATATATATATATATATATATATATATATATATATATATATATATATATATATATATATATATGGCATTTATTTATAGTTCTTTCAAAAGTCTTTTTAAGTGTGTTTTACACCGCGGTGCCAGATAACATGTGCTTTTTAAAAGTCTCTATCCCCACCACCTTACGCCGGCCTTAGGCAGCACTTTCTCTCCTTCAACTTCACACGTCCACCTTCCCCCGATGCACGCTTTAATTCTCTTGCTCGACCACATACTGTCCTTTTTCCTTTTTGCTCTTTCCGTGACCCCAGCGTGTGCACACCTGCCAATTTGCATACGTACTTTAACGGCTGCTGCTGTTAATATTTTCGCTAGCCAGCTCTCTTACACATGGCCATACGCGCTGTACCTTCCATTCAAAAAAACCTTTACAACAAATTGAATAAAACCTGCCTTAAGTAATAAACAAAAACACGAAAAGAAAACATATATGTTCACGCAAAAAACATGAATAATTACATTCAATTAAAATGTATTGGAGCATAGTGTGTTCAACATTTTCATTTTATCTATTCTTTCTTTTATTTATGTTTGCTATTATTTTGTTAATCGATGTTAAAATGTTTCAGCTTGTTTGTGCAAGAATAAAATGTGTATGTTAACAATAATTTACAAAACCAGTTCAATTCATACAAGACCAAGTCAGAGTTTGAATTGTATTTAATGTTTAGTGATCTTCAGGCCGTAAATTTACCAACCAGATGAGACGGGATATTTTTATTTTAGGGAAAAAGTCAGTCTGTTACTTCTTGGCAGTCTTTATAGCACATGTTATACTGTTAATTGTATTCCAAGATAAAATAGTTTTGATCTCTTAATCACATAAAAGGAATATAATTTCCTAATCACCGGTATGCTAATATCTAACAATGTATAAACAATAATATCGGTATTTCAGAAATTAACAGTTTTAAATAAGCAGAACTTACAGCTTTTTAATAAAAAAAAAACTTTTTTTATTTATTTTAAACACTATATATAGAATTTTTTTAATTGTAAACAATATGAATAAAACTTTGTATAATATTTAACAATATAAACCTTTATTATTTCGGGTATGATGAAAACGAATATCGCATTTAAAGTTTCTGCAAATAAATGGTTTACCAGGTATTAAGAAATATAATTTCTGTTAAAAGTGGTGGCCATAGTTATACACCAAAAATATGCGCGCTTGCGCGTACAACTATGACCGGCACTTTACACAAAATAAATTATATTGCTTAATACCCGGAAAACTACTACATTTAAATGCGATATTAGTTTTCAGCATACCCTAACTAATAAAATTCGTTATTTCATCATCCAATCAAAATGTTGCGAGGTTTATCTTATCAGCGAGACCAATTTTTTGTTTGTTTTTCTCTTATATCAACCCTCGATTCCCTCTCGCTATCCTATTAGTCATAACATAAATATCTGTCCTTGCTCGTTTGATAGATTTTTACGCAAACTGGCCAAATATTCTTCTTTGGTTAAAACTTCCTCTTTTAAATTTTTGACTACATTGGTTATCGTACCCTTTTCTTTTCTTTTAAGGAGGTGATTTGAGAAAACACTAGTTAATCTAACCGTCTGTTTAGACCACGGCCCCTTTTCGTCTAAGAGACGAAAAGGGGCCGTGGACTAAATCACCTTTGTTCAGCCTCTGTTTAGCGAGAGTATTCTAAACAATTTCGATCTATTTTTGTCTCTTAAGTGATCAGTCGCTTTTTATGAGATTAGTTGAGACAATTCCATTTAATACTTGACCCAACGGGTCGGATGCATTATCCGTGCCATCGATTTAATCGGATATCAATATCTTATGCTACAATTAACGCATTTTTCTTTTTGTCACAGTAGAGTAACATATCGTTTAATATCGACAGTTCTACTATCTAACGCTAGGAACTCTTTAATCACTTATTCATTCTATTTCTGCTAAGCTTCTGTCTTCGTTAATAGACCCATCAAACGTCACGTTACAAACTTTTGATGGCTAGGTTACGTTTCAATTTGATTCATTGTCTGAATTCTGTCGACAACTTTAGGACTGTCTATAAAAAAATTCACCCTCTCTATAACCAAAGACTATAAGCACCCCAAATATTTAGTGGAAACTTATCTTTATATCACAGCGGCAATGCAAACTGCTGCACCTTAACCTTTTAAAGAGAGTCAGTTATAAAGAATAAATTATTTCATATCCAGTGTTTTATTTGGCCGCCATCCAGTTTTGTTTTCGATGTATTTCAAAAGTAAAACAACTTACAAATTTAATATTTCAGTGTTCAGTAGCACAATACTGACAAACAAAAGCACCAACACGTTTACAATCATCACAAATAAAACCACAATGTTCATGTCTCTCAGCATAGCCCGTGCTAAGAATGAGCGTGCCATTTCTTTTCCAGTTTCTTATTAAAAGTAAAAATAAGAGGAATACCCAATTATAAACGAACCATGAGTTTAGAACAAAATTACTACTCCTTATAGAAATAAAGTCGGAGGCATTTTAAGTACTTACTTTAGTACTTATATTTATTTTTCACGTGTTATAATTGTTTAAACATTTATTCCAGTTTGTAAAACTTCTAGCAAATATGTTTTCAAATTTTAAAACTTTAGTAATCCATAAAATAAAACTGAATATACCACTAAAACAGTCCTAACACAAACTTATAAAAATATGTTCAAGTCAAAATGGTTTATTCTAAATTCCTCTTTAAAAGAAAACAAGCTATATGCTACGTTAAAATGATGATGAATAAATATCCCTCATCATGAAGCATAACCGGTCGCTAAGATTATAAAATTCATCCTAAACACTAAAATAACATTGACGGTAAACCACGGTTCCAGATAACTTCCACGAGCAACAAAAATATAACTAAAAGGACAAAAAAAGACGTAAATGAGCAGACAAGAAGAATGAAAGAGAACAATTGTAATCACCGACTTTTTTGTTAACTTCTCTCCCTCGCACTTTCTTATTTTTCCTTTTTTTTTCTTCATTTTTCCCTCTTTTTGGTAAAAGGTCTGGTCGTGGCATCCAAAGTAATATAGTATAACGTGGCCGTTTCTTTTTAATTATGTCGTTACATTTCAAACTTTTAGATGCCACACGCTGTCTAATACCGTCGCAACGGAACAAACAAATAAAAAAAGGAAAAACAAAAAGGTCCGACTTGACATTTTTTAAATAAAATGCATTTATTCATGGTTCTTTCAAAAGTCTTTTCGCACAAACCTGCGTTTTACGACACCGTGTCATATAACATGTGTTTTGTTTAGTCTCTGTCCCCGCCACCTTGCGCAGGCCTTAACCAGCACTTTCTTGTTTTCGACTTCACACGTCCATCTTCCCTGACACGCACTTTGCGTCTCTTTCTCGACCACGTGCTGTCCTTCCTTCGTTTTATTTTTCTCTCATCCTTCTTACCGTGAAGTCAGCGCGAGCACGCTTGCTAATTTGCATACATGCTTTAACGGCTGCAGATAATATTTTCGCTAACCACTTGTTGTATGGGTGCATCTGATTTTCTTACACACGCTCATACACGCTATGTTACGAAGAGAGAGTACCGGTTCGTTGCACTTACTTCAGACTTCAACCCGGTCGTGGCTGACGGAACGAAAGCATACTGCATCTATGTATTAAATAAAAGTGTATGTCCGGAATTCAATGCAGATTGCAGAGGTCGACAGAAATACATCCAAAGTTCGACAAGATCTGAAGAGGGTTATGGGTTACATAAGCCAAAATGTTTAGAAAATAACGATAGGACGATAAAACACAATGAAAAAAATGAAATGTAAAACACAGAATTGCCTCTCCTACTTTTAATTAGATATACGACAGCGCTATTTTCATAACAGTGGCAGAGCGATTAGCAAAAGCACTTGGAGACCCTTGAAAATGAATGGTAAAAATAGATTTGGAAAACGCCATTTTAGCTTACAAATAAAATATCTATTGATAACAATATGATACATAAGAGATGTAGTCTGAAGAAATTACATCATACAAATTATAAATTCTCATCTAAAAAATCCAAAAAGACAAAATTAGTCGACAAACAAGAGTTCGTAAATGTAATTTATTTATTGCGGACTAATTATCCTCATCTTTCTTAGTTGTTGTGGCTCTGCCGGTGGGGCATTAGAATACGCCGACTGCCCCCCTGCAGAGGGTAAAAGTCCCTCAATGGGGATCCTGGATATGACCTTAAACTATATCCAGTGGTGAGGGCCCCAGATTGTGGGCTTTGGGGAGCGTGGAGCCACTCTTTAATTACCATTGCTCCCAGGTCCACTCTGACCCGGAGTGGTAGTAGCTGTTAGGGTCCCAACTATGGGTTAAATAGAAACCGACGTGAAAACAACAAATATATTCTATTAAAAAAAAAATCTTCAAAATCTTTGGATTCGGCATTAAATAACCCGAAAAGGGTTGATATGCCGTAAAACAAAAACAACCAGCCAACCTAGTTGTTGTTTCACGACGTTTCGGCCAACTATTCCTCTGGCCTTCGTCAGGTGGTAACCGCGACGGGATAGGAACTCCGAAACTCCTAACTGCATCCTTAGCAATTACTGCCTTCCATAGTTGTTGTCTCTGGCCAGCTTTGGGTAGGATTGAAACCGCTATTCTTAGACAATTCTCACCTGGAACAGTAGAAATGCAACGTCTCTATCAACTGCTTACTTGACAAAAACGTGGTGAGGCGACAACAACTATGAAAGGCAGTAATTGTTAAGGATGCAGATAGGAGATTCGAAGTTCCTATCCAGTCACGGTTACCACCTGACGAAGGCCAGAGGAATAGTTGGTCGAAACGTCGTTAAACAACAACTCAGAAAGATAAGAATAATAGTCTGCAAAAAATAAATTAATAAATAATACTCATCTCAATAATGATTTCCAATTAAATAATATATATTCGTAAATGTACTTCTCGATTAGGATATGAAATAACCCAAGCACTTATAACAGTGGGGCATTCACTCTACTTCGCGTCTAACAACCCATGGCTGAATGTGAATGAGACCAGCCTAATTATCAATCTTCAGAACATCTTGAGATCGTTTGGAGTTAAACAAAATTAAGATTATATGCAAAGGAAATTATGTATTCCTCATGGGACTGGAAACGAAACTTTCAAGAATAACAGCCAACCAACAACTGTTCTGTGTCCTGTCAACACTATTTTCCACTGCTCCTGGGACGCATTAATTAGATTTGAACATTACTTCAACACCCACAGGAATAGTTCAAAGATTACGACCAAATTAAAGCTTATCGAGTATATGGTCTAATTAGAAACGAAATTACAAAAATGCATGTACATGCGTGTACTCTTAGTGATACCTATATGTGCATGCGTGTGTGCGTTTAAATGTTCAAAGTCCTGTAATATAAAACAACATAGATTAAGAAAAGCATGTTCTGCTTTCCTCTCTCTCTCTCTCTCACTCTCTCTCCCTCCCTCATACACACACACACACACACACACACACACACACACACACACATATATATATATATATATATAAACGATAAACAACCACAGAATTCGCGCATAAGCCTGAGAAGTCCTAGAGTGGATGAAACGCCGAATATTCAGTGTAGCTTAATCGCCATATATATGTTATAAATTACTAACTAGCTCTACCTATGTATTGAGCACTTTTGAAGTAAATACTTAAAGTTTACGCATAAATATATACTTTCGTATATTAAGTTTATGTGTGTAAATTAAGTAGTTATATATATATATATATATATATATATATATATATATATATATATATATATAAATGTAATTCTTGGTTTGTTACAAGTGAATAAAAACATATTTCCAATTTATTTGAAATTTTCAGGCAACCCATCATTAGAGTCGAGGGATGTTTTTATGTTATTAAAATAAATTTACCTCGCGAATTATTAAAATATCAAATAAAATAAATATATTTTTTCACTGTTAGTGCGAACCTGCTTTGTTGATAAAACTGAACTTCCGGTTCGATTCATTTCACAGCCACGAATTGACGAAAAAGAAGTAGATTTCATTTTCTGTTTACTCGATAAGTAAAAAAACACAAAAAAAAACATAATTCATTTGTTTATCTTCCAATTTTTTTAATTTACACATTTTTTCTTTATTATATATGGCAAAAAAAAGTTTGTCGCTTGCTTTTTAAGTTTTTGTTTTGTTTTTCGATATAAGATTGGTTGGTAAAAGTACAGTTTTTTTTTTTTTTTTTTTTTTTTGGTGCTAATGCAAAGAGTGGTCCGCGCTATTTTTTAAATCGTATTTCCAGGTTTAATTAAAGTTTTATTATATGTTTTTTTATTCAATTGTAAGGTTAAAATACACCCTCCCCTCCCCATGTAAAGAATGGCTTTTTAAATATTAACGTTATTATTACAACACGGATCACTCTCTGCATTAGTACTGTACTTTCACCTAACAATTTAATAAACAAAACATGGTACTTATGCAGAGAAAGTACCATAATAATATAATAATAGAATAATAACGTTATTTAGAAAGCCATTATTAACATGGGAGGACGTTTTGTTACTATTCCATACTTTCACCTAACAATTTAATAAACAAAACATGGTACTTATGCAGAGAAGGTACCGTGCTGAAATAACGCTATTAAGAAAGCCATTCTTAACATGGGAAAGGGAGAGTGTTCTGCAACTATTTTATATTTTCACCTAACAATTTAATAAACAAAAGATAGTACTTATGCAGAGAAGGTACCGTGCTGAAGTAATACCGTTATTTAGAAAGTTATTCTTAACATGGGGAGGGAGTTTTGCATCTATTCTATACTTTCACCTAACAATTTAATAAACAAAAATAGATAGTATGTATGCATAGAAAATACCGTGCTGAAATAATGTTATTTAGAAAGACATTCTTAACATGGGGATGGTATTTTGTAACTATTCTGTCCTTTCATCTAACAATTTAAAAACAAAATATGGTACTTATGCAGAGAAGCTACCCCGCTGAAATCATGACGTTATTATTTAGAAAGCCATTCTTAACATGGGGATAGGGGTGTTTTGTAACTATTCTGGACTTTCACCTAACAATTTAATAAACAAAAGTTAAACTTAAGCAGACAAGGAACAGTACTGAATCATTAACATTATTTAGAAAGCCATTCTTAACATGGGGAGGGAGGATGTTTTCTAACTATTCTGTACTTTCGGTGCTGATGCAGAGAGTGATCTGCGCTATTTTTTAAATCGCATTTCCACGTTTAATTAAAGTTTTATTATATGTTTTTTATTCAATTGTAAGGTTAAAGTACAGAATAGGTACAAAACACCCTCCCCATGTTAAGAATGGCTTTTTAAATAATAACGTTATTATTTCAGCAAGGATCACTCTCTGCATGAATACCGACCGATTAACGTTTTGTTCTTTGCTTTTCTTACTGTATTTTTTTGTTATTTTTTTTCAAGAAAACCTTTTTTTAACAAAGATTGAAAGTGCATGTATTTTGGGTTTTTTTTTACAGAAGTTGTTTTTATATAAGAAAATATGAATGCTTATAAAGAAATTGGGTACTCGTGCACTTATTGATCCGTGCTGAAATAATAACGTTATTATTTAAAAAGCCGTTCTTAACATTGGGAGAAGACGATGTTTTGTACCTATTCTATACTTTAACCTTACAATTGAATGAAAAAAACGGTAAATTTTTAGATTAGGTCCACCTCCACAATTTTCTTTTAAATGACGACTTTTGTAGGTTTTCGACTATGCTGAATACGGAAATCGCATTGAAATTTTGCAGAAATAAGTAGTTATCGAGATATTAGTAATTTGTATAATGCATTGTAATCTCTGGCAGCCGTCTTTTTTATACGATTGCGCGCGTCATAAACAAATCTATGCGCGTAACAAACATGGCCGCCAAAGAATACAATGCATAAAACAACTATCTATATCTCGATAACTACTTATTTCTGCAAAATTTCAATGCGATTTCTGTATTCAGCATAGTCGGAAACCTATAAAAGTGGTCATTTAAAAGAAAATTGTGGAGGTGGACCTAATCTAAAAAAAATACCAAAAAAACATAAAACTTTAATTAAGCTTGGAAATACGATTTAAAAAAAATAGCGCAGATCAGTAAGTGCATTAGCACCCATTAATCGACTCACGTGACCTTATTAACAAATATTATCAAAGGCAAGATATGTTACTTTATTACCGAAATGGATAATTTTTTTTGTTTTTTTTAATGCAAAATTTTTATTCAGCTCAAAAAAACACAGTTTACTGTTATATTTGAAAATTACAAATGGCGGCAGACTGTGTTAACACATTAGGTTTGGGAAAATGAGTTAAAACTAAAAACAAACTATACAAAATACTGTTAAAAACCACTGAATACATGTCTGCCTATGTCACAGTAACATATAGTGAGTGAGTTCCTGATAGTATTTTGTATAGTTTTTTTTGGTTTTAACTCATTTTCCCAAAATTAATGTGTTCAACAGTCTGCCACAATTTGTATTTTTCAAATATACAGATAAACACTACATTTTTTCAACCCGATTAAACATTTTACACTAAATAAAAACACTAAAATCTTATCCAGTTAGGTAGAAAAGTAACTTATCTTGCCTTTGATAACATTTATTTGTTATATTTATTTTTCAACAACTTTTTCGTTTCTGTGTTTAGTAATACACACCCGTTTTATTTACTATAACGTTTAGTCAGCTCGAAGAACAGTGTTTATCAGTGCATTTGAAAAATACAAACAGTGATGGACACTGTTGATGATGTTAAGTTCGAGAAAATGATTTAAAACTAAAAAACTATACACAATACTATCAGAAACCCACCGAATATGTCAGCCTATGTCACAATAACATATAATCAGTAGGTGTCTGACATTGTTTTGTATAGTTTTTAACTGATTTTCCCAAACTTAACGTATTCAACAGGGTCCGCGACCATTCGTCTTTTTCAAATACATAGATAAACACTGCGTTTTTCAGCCGATTAAACATTTTACATTAAATAAAAACACTAAAAAATTATCCAGTTAGATAGAAACGTAATTTACCTTACCTTTGCTTTCATTTATTCGTTTTTGAACAACTTTTTCGAATCTGTGTATAGTAACACCCCCCTTACCCAAATATTAATTAAAAACTCAAATTTTTTAATACACTAAAAAAGAAAACTATTTAGCGTTTCAATGGTTTAGCAACTTTCGGCTTAATCCACTGAATGTTGGTCGAGCCAAGTGATGGTAATTCCCGAGGATCCTGATCCAATTCTGCAAGAGTACCATATTTTTTATTTATTTTCGCTTTTGTTTTTTACTTTTTGGAGTGGATTGCTGTACTAAGAATATAAGAAACATGCATTTCCTCTTTTTATTAGAATTTTCCATTACACTAAATTAAGCCACAGCAACGCGTGGCAGGGTACAGCTAGTATATATATATATATATATATATATATATATATATATATATATATATATATATATATATATAAGTGAAACTGTTTCTGTGTGTGCGTCTGTCTGTCTGTGTACACTTCCCTATAAAATTACTCTGTCAATTTTCAGTCTACAGACACGAGATTTGACAAAAGGGTTATTGAAATTTGGAAAGATCTTTTTGGTCGGTTTTCGGCCAGAAATTTAGCAGTTAAGGGGTCAAATTACATTTCCTCCGCCAATTTTGGTTCTAAACACTTGAAATCCTAGATATAGGTTACCTGGACATGGATCTTACTTTATTATTAAGTCTGAGTCCAAAACAATAAATGTTAAGGGGTCACAATTGGGGTCA
>NC_136482.1:162345893-162360893 GCF_053919585.1 Euprymna scolopes | reverse complement strand
ATGAAAAATATAACATATGAAAAATATAACATATGGAAAATATAACATATGAAAAATATAACATATGAAAAATATAACACATGAAAAATATAACATATGAAAAATATAACATATGAAAAATATAACATATGAGAAAATATAACATATGAAAAATATAACATATGAAAAATATAACACATGAAAAATATAACATATGAAAAATATAACATATGAAAAATATAACATATGAAAAATATAACATATGAAAAATATAACATATGAAAAATATAACATATGAAAAATATAACATATGGAAAATATAACATATGAAAAATATAACATATGAAAAATATAACATATGAAAAATATAACACATGAAAAATATAACATATGAAAAATATAACACATGAAAAATATAACATATGGAAAATATAACATATGGAAAATATAACATATGAAAAATATAACACATGGAAAAATTTAACATATGAAAAATATAACATATGAAAAATATAATATATGGAAAATAAAACATATGGAAAATATAACATATGAGAAATATAACATATGAAAAATATAACATATGAAAAATATAACATATGAAAAATATAACACATGAAAAATATAACATATGAAAAATATAACATATGAAAAATATAACATATGAGAAATATAACATATGAAAAATATAACACATGAAAAATATAACACATGAAAAATATAACATATGGAAAATATAACATATGAAAAATATAACATATGGAAAATATAACATATGAGAAATATAACATATGAAAAATATAACACATGAAAAATATAACATATGAAAAATATAACATATGAAAAATATAACATATGAAAAATATAACATATAGAAAATATAACATATGGAAAATATAACATATGAAAAATATAACACATGAAAAATATAACATATGAGAAAATATAACACATGAAAAATATAACATATGAAAAATATAACATATGAGAAATATAACATATGAAAAATATAACATATGAAAAATATAACACATGAAAAATATAACACATGAAAAATATAACATATGGAAAATATAACATATGAAAAATATAACATATGGAAAATATAACATATGAGAAATATAACATATGAAAAATATAACATATGAAAAATATAACATATGAAAAATATAACATATGAAAAATATAACATATGAAAAATATAACATATGAAAAATATAACATATGGAAAATATAACATATGAAAAATATAACACATGAAACATATAACATATGAAAAATATAACATATGGAAAATATAACATATGAAAAATATAACATATGAAAAATATAACACATGAAAAATATAACATATGGAAAATATAACATATTAAAAATATAACATATGAAAAATATAACATATGAGAAATATAACATATGAAAAATATAACATATGAAAAATATAACATATGAAAAATATAACATATGAAAAATATAACATATGGAAAATATAACATATGAAAAATATAACATATGAAAAAAATAACATATGAAAAATATAACACATGAAAAATATAACATATGAAAAATATAACACATGAAAAATATAACATATGAAAAATATAATACCTGAAAAATATAACATATGGAAAATATAACATATGGAAAATATAACATATGAAAAATATAACACATGAAAAATATAACATATGAAAAATATAACACATGAAAAATATAACATATGGAAAATATAACATATGGAAAATATAACATATGAAAAATATAACATATGAAAAATATAACACATGAAAAATATAACATATGAAAAATATAACACATGAAAAATATAATATATGAAAAATATAACACATGAAAAATATACCACATGAAAAATATAACATATGAAAAATATAACATATGAAAAATATAACATATGGAAAATATAACATATGAGAAATATAACATATGAAAAATATAACATATGAAAAATATAACATATGGAAAATATAACATATGGAAAATATAACATATGAAAAGAATAACATATGAAAAATATAACATATGAAAAATATAACATATGAAAAATATAACACATGAAAAATATAACATATGAAAAATATAACATATGAAAAATATAACATATGAAAAATATAACATATGAAAAATATAACATATGAAAAATATAACATATGAAAAATATAACACATGAAAAATATAACATATGAAAAATATAACATATGGAAAATATAACATATGAAAAATATAACATATGAAAAATATAACATATGAAAAATATAACATATGAAAAATATAACATATGAAAGATATAACATATGAAAAATATAACATATGAAAAATATTTGGAATCAAGTCTCCCTTTGCTGTTATTTCAAATCATATAAAACAATAGCAACAAGTTTTATTCCACCCTCCATCAAAGCCAGAGGTTTGAGGAAATACCAGATATTTTGTGATTCATATGTCAGATAAGGAAAACTTTTAAGATTGGAATGATACTGCACCACTACCGAACAATTTTAAGGCTGTAAAAAAAAATTGCCAAACATAGGCTTAGGGTGATGGATGATCCTCTAAATGTGCGACCTTAAGTGCAAATGGCATATATCCCACTACATATCTCAGATCCTTAGCTTTCCAACAAGCCTTCATTTGTTAAATTCTGATCACGTCGCTGAAATTTCGAACTTATAAAATTGACAAAAACTGTGCTCTCTCTCCCCCCCTCTTCGTCTCTCTCTCTCTCTCTCTCTGTATATATATATATATATATATATATATATATATATATATATATATACAGAGAGAGAGAGAGAGAGAGAGAGAGAGAGAGAGAGAGAGAGAGAGAGAGAGAGAGAATTCAGGCTGATGTTTTCGGTCTATTGATTACTAGAAGGCGTCTATTATTTAATAATTAATTTAATCAGACAGATCCAAAACGTGCTACGATGGCTTATTTAACAAATTAAGGATATAAATTATGTTTTTTATCTAAAGAAAATGTTTTTTACCCATGGGTTTAACCCTCATCTGTTATTAATCACTTATGCTGCTCATGTCTTATAATTCGTGTGTTGTGCTCTTGGGTATCTAAATAAAATAGTATATATCCTCTAATTTTTATTCTGACAACAAAACCACCCAATAGCTACAAATGTGTTTCACTCCGACGAGAAGATGTCTACTCCTGCATTTATGGGTAAAAACATTTCGAACAAGGAGTAAAGTAAGTGAATAAGTAAATCAGTATGGATTCTACCAACTTAACATGTCATATGAGAAAATCAATTAAATTAATTTTCAGTCCCCAAAATTGCTAATTTAATTTTTAATAATAACTAGTTCATTGTTAAGTTGGTTTATTGATTTGAAGAGGGTATCACTTATTTCACCATCAATACTGCTACAACTGAATACAAAATGCTCACCGTTATGGAAAAAATTCCATTCTTAGATGAGCTTTATACTTTATTTATATTTCTTACCCGGTTTAGAATAATAGAAACTATATTCGCATATTAGATTTGGATCCTTCATTTAGATTATAACAATTCTAGCTATTTAACTTTACATTTAAATTTAATCCTAGCATCCGATGATCCTTATTGTTGAAAAAAGCTATACCTCAGTTACATTTAAGGCGTGATAGCAGAAATTTATTCCTGTGAAGACATCCCTGTATGGCATCTAGTCTTTTATTCAAAATTTCCTCTTTGGAATTCACTATGTAGAAGGCTTCCAATAAACATAAATTGCACCTTATTGATTTCCCGGGGCTGTACTTCCTCCCCCTGTCCACTTCTGACCATTTTAATTCAAAATCTTCATTATTTCTGTTAAGTTCCCCGACCCAATCACCTAATGCAGTTGTAATACTCTTTTTGTTTTTATTTTTAATGCTGATTTTTGTACCCACCCCCCTGCTATCGTTTACGCCATCTCTATCAGTTTCTACCTCAGGTTCCTTTTTAAATGATACTACGTGGTTTCTATATCTGTCCTTAAACACTGTTCCCGCGGCTCCTAGATATATCTTCTTAGTGTTGTCGGTTTGTATCTCTCATTTATACACTATTTCCGAGGTTAGACATTTCCCATCCAACGGACATTTCCCAGGTATTCTGCAATTACATTTTCTGCTTAGGATACTTTCGTTTGATGCTAGTTCGTTATTGTTCCTTATTTTGCTGATTTTTCTATTGTTGGAGCTGATTATAGTTAAGTTATAGTGATCAGTTAAGTTTCTGAACGTTGAGAAAGATCATTTTACAGAGTTTCAAAATGTAAGACTGAAATTAAACAAAGAACAAGTAAATATACTGGAAGTCTGGAAAAATGCGAGCATGAAAAGTAATATAGTTAAGCTTCTATAGGGAAAAGTAAAAGACAAGATTTTCTAGTAAAATTATAATAAATTTATAACTTAAAATATTGCAGCATTAATATTTTAATTCAATTTAACATTATATAATCAATTCTTAATGCTGCAATATTTTAAGTTATAAATTGATATTTTTTTCACTAGAATATTTTGTCCTTTTCTTTTTTAGTTTTAATAACTAACCCTTTACTTTTCCATGTTTAAGCTTAACCATATTATTTTAAACCACGCCCTTGCCTTTGTTGTCGCAATTTTTTTAAATCAAAAGCGGATTTTACAATCGGCCAACCTACCCCCCACCCTTACCATTTATTTTCGGACCGGGCAACGCCGGGCGCTCCCCTTCTAATTTTAAATAAGAGAAGAATCGAGGTTGGCCTCGCCAGCCGTACATTTAAACAATATGATATAAATGCGGGTGTATCTCAGGGATATATCCGTGGACCATTATCATTTCTAATATTCATAAATGACCTCCTTGATAAAAACGTCCTTGAGATGGATATATTTGCTGATGACTCAACGCTCTATAACAGACACGAGGGGAAAATAACTGAACACATATTTAAGGAAATGGCAGAAACACTAGAGGAAGACCTCTTATACGTAGTGGAATGGGAACAAAAATGGATGGTCACATTCAATACTGCCGAGACTAAGGTTGTTTCCTTCAATAATTACAAGAAACCTTCTCAATCACCGATAGCAATGGCTAAAGCTGCATTGCCTGAAAGTACTTATTTCAAACTCCCCGGTTTAACGTTCACAGGGAACGAGTTGGAACAGACACATTGAGAGCATTATCAGGGCCGCTGCGAGGAAGGTAGGCTCTACCTAGCGTGCTAGAAAGTTACTTACGCCTGAAATATCATGTACCTCTATAAGGCCACCATTCGCCTATGTAGTGAGTATTGTTGTCACATTTGGGCTGGTGCATCTGCTACAAGTCTTTCGCTCCTGGACAGAGTTCAAAAGAGATTTGCCAACCTGATATGTCCTGAACTGTCATCTAGACTTCAACCTCTGTCCCATCGACGAAATGCTGCGTCCTTCTGCCTGTTCTACAAGTATTTTAATGGTGAATGCTCCGACGAACTACAAGCACTTGTACCCCCTCGACGTAAATATTCCCGACCAACCCGACAAGCTACAAAATCCCACCGATACACTGTAGGAATCCCTAGATGTAAGAAAGCCTTTTACTCGAATAGCTTCTTTCCCAGATCTGCTAGATTAGGAACTCCCTTCCAGGTTCCTGCTTTCCCAACTGTACTGACATGCAGATGTTTAAATGTAATATGAACAGATATCTTGCTGCTCAACTCCCTACATAGTATCCCTACAACTTATGTGCCTAATTGTAGCCCCCCCCCTGTACATCAAAGTGGTGTTGTGCCTTGTTTGGGGTGAAAATTGAATAAAAATAAAATACAAGTGAAGCATGCATGGTCTCCAGTGAGTGCACAGTGAACTAGGCATAAAAAAATGACACAGTTCAGCATTTTCCCCCGCCCCCCATTTAGCTCCATAAGTCCCCAGGGGACGTCAAATTCTGGTGAAAATGAACAAACGGTGCAGTTTTAGGCTTTAACATATGAAAATTTGAGTTCTTCCCCATGCTAAAAAAGAAATTACTAAGTACCTCATATGCCCCCACCTCTATTTAGCCCCAAAAGTCCCCAAGGTGTTAACGAACTTAAATTTGAGGTCACCACCATGCAAAACTGAAAAATAGACATACACAGAAAAATTTGGAAAAATATGGTAAAATAGTCCCAAAAATGGAGTGTTTTTCTATTAGCCCTAAAAGAGCCCCTGGTGCACACCCAAGAGTTATCGCGAAGTAAAGAAAATTATATAAAAATCAGTTAGTTACAACTTTTCAGAAAGTTTTATAAAAATCCAAGGCATCAATTTTTTTTAATAAGCACAAAATGTTAATTTTCACCATTTTAACCCGAAAAGCACCTCTAGGAGGGCAATTGGAGTCTTCACGGAAAATCCGTTCTGTTACTTTTTTACTAACATCATGTTTAATGTTTGTGCAAAATATAAAAAAAAGGTACGGACAAGCGAACAGACGAACGTACGAGGGTGAATTTACAGGTCCACCCTCCTTTTGTCGGGGGATCAAAAAAAAATTTTTTTTGCACGGTGGTCACCACTTATCAAGGCCGGGAAGCCACTCAGGGATAAGGGTTATTGCAAGTACAGTACGTTAGTGTAGAGATTTAATGAAGTGTTTACTTAAGGGGCGGTTCATTAGGAATTTGTTTACGTTGGACTTGAAGACATCCAAGTTGTAGTCAGGTTGGAAGCAGGCAGACGGAACAGAGTTCCACAGCCGTGCAGTTCTAAGAAAGAAGCTTTGTTCATGGAATCTACGTTTTGATTTAGGCACAGATAAAGAATGGGGAGAATTTTTGACAGTGGATTCAGCTAGACGCGTGTTTTTCGTGAAAGATTGGCGAGGGGGGGGCAGAGATTGGAGTTCAGACGAGCACCTGCCATGGAAATAACGATAAAACAAGGAGTGGGAGAGATGTTGCAGGGAAGAGAAAAGGGCATCCCCCACAAAGCCACGAAGTCTATCTTATATTCTGTCAAGACAGGATAGGCTGTTTTTAGCAGCTCCTGTCCAGATATGACAGCAGTATTCCATCCTTGGACGTACTTGGCTTTTATATAGATAGAGAATTGCATCAGTAGTGAGATATCTTCTGGAGCGGTAGAAGGATACCAACATCTTTCCAGCGACCTTGGTAACAGACTTGATGTACGTGTTCCATTTCAGATCAGGAGTAAAGGACAAACCCAGAAGCTTGTCAAAACACGGGACCTCACCCAGACGAGAGCCATCCATCACAATTGATGCCAGATGGGGATCAGAGCGTTGATGATGTAAGGATAGGAGTTTGGTTTTGGATACGTGTAGATCAAGAAGAGAGTTGGGCCCAGGATTAACCCTTGAGGGACTCCAGCATTAATACTGCAGGCCTTTGATTTTTGTCCATCGACCACTACTCTTGTGAGCCTATCGGAGAAAAGTGATTTAATGATTGAGAAAACATTTCCAGTTATACCGTAGCTGGAAATCTTGTGAAGTAGACCCTTATGCCATACCTTGTCGAAGGCCTTTGATATGTCAAGAGCAATTGCCCTAGAAAGGAAGCTTTTGTCAAGAGATTCACTAATTCTGTGAGATATAACTATTAGCACATCTGCGGTAGATCTTGCAGAACTGAAACCATATTGTGTGTCACTAAGAAGGTTATTTCTGCTGAGGTGGTTGACTATTTCTCTATTTAATATGGATTCCAGCAACTTACTCATAACACACAGGAGACTTATTGGTCTGTACTGAGAGGGAGATGACTTATCACCTGAATTCTTAAATACTTGATAAGGTTTTCCAGGGAGTCGGAAAGCACTTCTCCTTAAGGCAACGCTTAAACAGTTTCGTAAGTTTGGGAGCAAGTTCTGGTTGAAGCTTTTTTAACACTATAATTAATACTATAATTATAAAACAAAAAATATATAAATATGTGTGTGTGTGTGTGTGTGTGTGTGTGTGTGTGTGTGTGTGTGTGTGTAAAACCCTCCTATTCGGGTAGAGCAAGAATGGCACTTCCAGCAGGGTAGAGCACTTCCCCACTATCATCATGACGTAAGAGCGAGGCAGATAGTTAAGATGAAGAGGAAGTATCGAGTACTGTCCACAGTCATCGGAAAATGATGCCCCCACTGATTTTCCCTAGGTGGGGGGGGCATGTTAAACACACGGTTCACACCACAAAACGAGCTGCACTGAATGAGTTGAAAGCAACCACTAAACATACCAATTGAACTGGTTAGGAACTTTTTCGATTCAATTAGTGAACGTTGTCAGCTGTTCATGGACCACA
Source organism: Euprymna scolopes (assembly GCF_053919585.1). NCBI lineage: Eukaryota > Metazoa > Mollusca > Cephalopoda > Sepiida > Sepiolidae > Euprymna > Euprymna scolopes. The sequence continues at coordinate 162,352,631 of NC_136482.1, read as the reverse complement.
ATGGCCAATAATTTGAACACTTTCGATAATTAGCTGATTTCTACATTTGTTCACAGTATTTTGATGCAGGAAACTTTTTTTCCTATAGTAAATGTTGGTTTTATGGTCATTTAAAGAGAGTATGCCTTTTATTGGGACACCCTGTATAACTAGATCCTAAAACTATATATATATTGAAACTAAATTTCACGAGAAAATTTAGCCTAGGGGGGATTGATGTAATAAATATGAGTGTATACATTTATTGGGACAGCCTTTATATATATATATTTTTTATATATAGGGACTTATCAGGATATATGAAACTCAACATCTGATAGTGGATCAAACTATAAAATACATTTAGCGCAAAATAAAATAAATATAAGCATACAAAACGACAAAACGATAAACTAAAGCACTTGGTAAAATTCAGTTGTAAGTGAGGCTCTTCCTGACGTTGAAGGTTCAATCTTAAGTGCGAGACATACTCATAATGCCATTACGACTTACTTAAGAGGTGTCTTTAATAAGTTTCCAAATTTTTTTCGTATGCGTAATTTTATTGGTAGTATGAAATTCTAGTCCCCTTCGAAGTAATCTCCCCCGGCTGCAATGCACTTGTTGTACCGTTCCAACAATTTTCAGAAGGCCCATGGAAGTCTGGTGTCAATGATCCTTGTCACAGCTTTTTTCATCTTCTCAATTGTCTAATTACGACAGCCTGTAAGGATTTTCCTTGAGCTTAGGGATCAAGCAAATGTCACAAGGAGCAAGATTTGGACTATAAGGAAAGTGAAGAACTGTCTGGATGCCCGTCTTGGTCAAATAGTCTGCGACAAGGATGAATCACCCTTGAGACAAACTTCACGCAAATATTTGTAAATCGAAACCAAAACGTTTAGCTTACGATTTACTTTTTCATTTGACGTTAATGCCTGAGCTATGAAGACATGTTTGCTGCAATGCTAAAAATTAAAACATAAACCAATAGCTATTACGTTACGCATGCATATTCTTAATATTGTTGTTCGACCTTCACGTGGTAAATTCTTTATATATTTTTTTTTTAATTTTCACACTTTTGTACCGATTTCCCCCGGCTAAAACCCAAATATAAAGTTTCACGTGGGTTCAAATACCCTATATATTAAGTTTCATTTCTGGAGACAAGAATTGACAGAGAAGTTTGGAAGGCAAAATTTTATAAACAAAAATAAATACACGCATACATAAATATATGTAGAGAAAAAGGTTTGTGTTTACTATAAGCTTTTTACGCAAATCTGCACGAATAAAGATGGTCATCCCATAAGAAAATCTGCACGAATAAAGATGATCATCCCATAAGAAAACCAAAAAAAACTAATAGGGAATTAATTGAAATGAATTTTTAAAAGAATATGCAAATTAGCTAGATCTTTTTGCGGATGAATGCAACTCTACGACCTATAGATAACAACATTGTATTTTCTTTTTAAATAAATAGAAAAAAGAATTTTTAATATTAATATAAATACACAAAAAAATTCATAGGAGTATAGGTAGATATATAAGTCTTTATTGTACTGATTAGTAAACATATACATAAGCAGTGTTATATATATATATATATATGTGTGTGTGTGTGTGTGTGTGTGTATGTATATATATATATATATATATATAACTACTTCATTTATTCGCATAAATTTAGTATACGAAAGTATAGATTTATGCGTAAACTTTAAGTATTTACTTAAAAAGTGCTCAATACGTAGGTAGAGCTAGTTAGTAATTTATAAAATATATATGGCGATTAAGCTACACTGAATATTCTGCGTTTCATCCAACTATAGGATTCGTCAGGCTTATATATATATATATATATATATATATATATATAATTAAATATATAAAATAACAAAACTAAAATAAAAAATTAAAATTAAAAACAAATGCAGGCCTACCCATCCTGCAACTTTATGTTAAGGAATAGAGAGAGGGAAAGAGAGAGAGAGGGAGAGTGGAATTATAATGTAGACACGTTGACCGGAAGTTAAGATCAGCTGACAGGATTGCGTGCGGGTCATGTGATCAGGTTAGCTGAATCGTTGAGATTTGATTTGGACACAGAAGACAACGGGCGGCTTCCCGTGGTCTCCTCCTCTTCACTGGGGGGGGGATGCTGACGTGTGTAGAAGAAGAACGCACACAGGCCGATTTCACTTCCACCTTCTGCAGGACATCTGGAGAAAGTGAAATAAAAACTATAGAACTAATTCCTTGTCTTGGAGTGATTGAATCTTCATCCAAAAACAGGTATCAAGTCTCCCTCCAGGACGAGAAATTCCAGATGGTCCAACATCGAAGAAGCAGAGGTAGGTTCTGAAAATACATGTCACTCACACACGATTCCCTTTAAGATACAACATAAATATATAAGATAATCAAACACTCAACCCTTTATTATAGATACAACGTAACATGTATATCCTATATAAAAACGCAAATAAAAATAAGAAAAATAAAAAATAGAACTAACTAATGCCCAAATTCTCAATAAAGAAAATGACAACAACATTAATCGCTCCTGACGACGGTCGGATGTACCGATAGAAAGCGCTTGAGGAAAATATGAGCGAACAACTACTGGGCGCCATAATATACAACATGCCAGCCGAAATAAAAAAAGACCGGTCTGCGAATCGAAAAGTTATCCAACAAAATCGGAAGAAAGAAGAACTTAGTCGTGTTCAATCAGACATACTTGAATATACATATATATATATATATATATATATATATATATATATATATATATATATATATATATATATGACTACTTAATTTTTTTATCACATAAATCAATATATGAAAATATAATGTTATGTGTAAATATTCAGTATTTACTTCAACAGTGCTCAATACATAGGTAGATCTAGGTAGTAAGTTATAAAAATATATATGGCAATTAAGCTACACATTCTCATGAGAATTCGTCAGGATTATGCCTGACGAATTCTCACGAGGATGAAATGCATACTATTCTGTGTAGCTTAATTGCCATATATATTTTTATAACTTACTATATATATAGATGTGTGTGTGCGCTCGCGCGCCCGCGCTCGTGTGTGTGTGTGTGTGTGTGTGTGTGTTGTTGGTCTATATTCATGTATGCGCTCGAGTGTATGCCTAGATATTTATTAAAAATGACATTGTTAATCGTATTGCGTGCATCGAGTTATTGGTCGAAAATGGAAATTCGAATGTTTTACAGTTGTCCGAACACTTATTGATCGCCATGAGTCAAGTCACTAACTGTTTGTATTTGTAAACAGAAACCCAATCTTCACAATCGATTGTCGAAGCAACCGAGACATCGGTCCAGTTATTTATGCTCAACGACGAACTTGCGACCCCGCACTGCCGACCCCGGGAATTTTATTTCGACAATATCTGACAGAGTTGTTTATTAACGGAATGAACGCTAAAGATTTCCGCTTTGCGAATTATGCTTGGAGCGGGACGGCTGCTTAGGAAACTCGCTTTTCGTTTTACCGGTCGCCCGAGGAAATCTCAGAAAGAAAAGAATATAAACGAGAAAGGTTGTGCACTCCCGAAAGCGAAGAGATTGAAATCGGAAATAACCTGGCTGATAACCTTTGGATATCTTATTCGGATATTTAAAAAACAAAAAAAAAAAAAAATACTTACACATATATATGCATTTTTTTTGTATATTTTTCTGCAATGTAAACAAATATAATCTTCGTATTAGAATGAAACATCATGAGAGTTAAAGATCAATCTGTTTACAAGTTCCAGCCACAAGGAATACACCACCTCACGAATATTTATTCATATAAGACTATGAAACATGTCCGTCTGTTTTGCGTCCTCTATTTTAACCCACTAAGACCCAACGTATCTATTTCTTTTACTATTGAGTTGAAACTTTGTATGATAACTATAAATGAGTTTAAATACACAAACTGATAGGAAAAGGTTATTTATTTTATATTTACAAAGCAAAATATTGACTCTCTTATGAATAGGACGCTGGGTACCTGTGATATACAGGGTGTGGCAGAAATATCTCCCACATTTTGACACACGATTTCCCAGTCGCAATTGTGCAGTTTCTTAGCATCTGTATGGATGGCACTTTATATTAGAATTCATCTGTAGGAGTAGCACTTTATATTAGTATCCATCTGTATGGATAGCACTTTATATTTAGTATCCATCTGTATGGATGACACTTTATATTAGTATTCATCTGTATGGATAGCACTTTATATTAGTATTCATCTGTATGGATAGCACTTTATATTTAGTATTCATCTATATGGATAGCACTTTATATTAGTATTCATCTGTATGGATAGCACTTTATATTTAGTATTCATCTGTATCGATAGCATTTTATATTAGTATTCATCTGTATGAATAGCACTTTATATTTAGTATTCATCCGTATCGATAGCACTTTATATTAGTATTCATCTGTATGGATAGCACTTTATATTTAGTATTCATCTATATGGATAGCACTTTATATTAGTATTCATCTGTATGGATAGCACTTTATATTAGTATTCATCTGTATGGATAGCACTTTATATTAGTATTCATCTGTATGGATAACACTTTATATTAGTATTCCTCTGTAAAGATAGCACTTTATATTAGTATTCATCTGTATGTATAGCACTTTATATTAGTATTCATCTGTAAAGATCGCACTTTATATTAGTATTCATCTCTATGGATAGCACTTTATATTAGTATTCATCTGCATGGATAGGACTTTATATTAGTATTCCTCTGTAAAGATAGCACTTTATATTAGTATTCATCTGTATGGATAGCACTTTATATTAGTATTCATCTGTATGGATGACACAATATATTTAGTATTCATCTGTATGGATGACACTTTATATTAGTATTCATCTGTATGGATAGCACTTTATATTTAGTATTCATCTCTATGGATGGCACTTTATATTATTATTCATTTTTATGGATAACACTTTATATTTAGTATTCATCTGTATGGATCGATCTTTCTATTAGTATTCCTCTGTAAAGTATGCACTTTATATTATTATTCGTCTGTATGGATAGCACTTTATATTAGTATTCATCTGTACGGATAGCTCTTTATATCAGTCTGTAGAATTCTTCGGACTGTTCGATCAGACAATCCCAAATCCAAGGAATGTTTGCAAGATGAACTCATAGGAGAGTGTGTAACCGAACGTCTCATAGCTCGGATGTTGTTTGGTATTCAACGGCTTCCAGGTGGCTTTATTTTTAGTGTCGAACCTGTAACTCGAAAATTTTCAACCCATGGGTGTATTGATTTTCTATTTGGATCAGCATCATTCCGTCTTAACTTGTGCTGAACCCGGAAAGCTCTCTGTTTTGGAGTTTCAGATTCATCATTTTTCAAAAAAACTTATAAGTAAAAATACTTCAAAATATATTATTTGATGATAGTATCTGCAAACAATGCCATTTAATTAGCCAAATGAAAACATCATTGCCAAGTGCACAAGTTCATTAGAAACATTTACTTTAAAGTTTAAACTTTGGGCGGTATTTCTGCCGCACCGTGCATTTAAAAACTCAAGCGACTATACATTCAAGAAGTACCTCCACTGGACCATCTGTAAAAACATTTAACATCTAATGTAGTAGCAAATCCTGGGAACATCAACCTGAAAGATCAGTTTGAAATGACTTACATACCATATATTACGGCCATGTGATCCTACAGCCACCTACCTTCAAAATGCTGCTGTCAAACCTGACATAGTTATATGGAATAAACCAGAGAGAGTTACAACCTTGGTTGATGTGAGTGTCCCTAATGATGGAGGTCTGAACAGAGCTGAAGGAGAGAAACAGACAAAATACCAAGGTATCATGTATGATATGAAAAGAAACTGGAATTTTAGAGAAATATCAATCATACCCGTTATTATAGTTGCCATAGGGCTTATGAAGAAGAACCTGAGGTCCTACCTAACTAATATTCCTGGTGAACCAAGTACAAAAGAGATCCAGACAATTGCACTTAAGGGAACAACGAGGATATTAAAAAGAGCTCTCGGTTGGTTTCAATAAAAAGCAGGGAAATGTTGGCAGCTGAATTGGCTGCCCCATAACCAGCATTACAATCTTCAAAGGAAGAAAATTTAAAAATAAATAAATAAAAATAAAATACGCATATTATTGTATCAAAAAAAGCAGTTCACATAAAAAAGTTACATTGAACTTTTGGAAATAATTTAGAAGTTTACTATTGTCAGACTCATTTGTAAAAGTTCACACATGGTCTAACAAATTTAGCAAATTTTACAAGAATTTTTAGAGTTCTAACAACCCTCAGGAAAAAAAGTTGATAAATATATTTTTATTTAATACGTTCTTCAGGTTAATTATGCAGTGAGCAATGATATTATATATTATTCTCAGAAAGAAATTATTTGGTGCATTATTTATTAACCAGTGACAGCTAATGGGTCAACGTTACTAGAAATACATAGCTAAACGCTTGTAACTTTGCCATTACTTGGAAACAAGTGGAAAATATAAATCAAAATCCGGGTCGCCATTTTTTTTTCTTTTTTAACAAAAATTTATTTTTTATTTAATTATTACCGTTACTCTTCAGTCTCGACACCACTTAAAAAATCTTTCGTTGCCACATGTCCATCTAGCCTGAAGCGTTTTTTTTCTTCCGACCGCATGCCGAAAACAGCCGGC
>NC_136482.1:162328393-162343393 GCF_053919585.1 Euprymna scolopes | reverse complement strand
CTGTGTGCATTTTCACTAAATTTGCATCTAAGTCGCGTTGCATAAAAATGCCTTTATATCATTACTTGATGCTTGTAAAATATGCGCGTATCGTGAGTAATTTCTGTATTACTTTTTTTCTGTTCATATTTTATACGCAACACTTCGTTTCAAAAGTAAACCTTCTTATTTTTTTAACTAAAATAGTCGAAGAGTTACGAAGTTGGAGTGATACTGTCAAAACGAGCGAACATTTTGTGCTCCAGAATTTTTTTTTCTACATAGTACATTCCCATTCTCAATGCACTTGTGCTAGGAATTCAATGACGTATCTCTGCTTCTGACGTACGTTTGTGACAGGTGTTACTTTGTTAGATTATATAACCGTCAATACCTGCAACACAAAGATAAAACTTTCAGTTCATGAGTGCATACGTTCAGTCACAAATAACTAAAATTTTCTCTCATATCTGATCCAATGAGGCGGAATAATGAAATAGGAGTCATTACTCATGGAAATCCTTCCCGCACACACACACACACACACACACACACACACACACACACACACACACACATATATATATATACACACATATGTATACACACACATATATATATAGACACACACACATATATATATACACATATATATATACACACACATATATATACACACACGCATATATATATATATATATATATATATATATATATATATATATATATATATATATATGACATTTATTGCTGTGAGTCCGGAATGAATTTACATTTTGTTTCCGCTAGGAAGATATCCTCTGAAGATGAGGAGAGATCCGACCAGCTTCGTCAGAATTCATAGATGGACTGAGCTTAAACACCAATAAGAATGGAAAAAATCGTTGTAGATGAAGAGGAATTAAATTAGAAGGAGGAAAGTGGGAGGGGGGACGTTGAAATTTAAAGTAGTAGGAGTGCATATAATGAGAGGGTGGTTTATTATAAAATATTAATTATGTGTTTATATTTATAGACGCTGTTGTAATTTATAACGGTTTAAGTTTAAAACTTTGAAAAATACTAGTTCTATTGTATATTATTTAGAATTTAAATTTTAAGGTGGAGAAATCAAATCTATCAAAGAATAAGAAATAGGGGCGAGACCAGGACAGAAGCCAAAAGAAAAAAAAGTTTGGTTGAAAGTAGGCGATGGGGGTGGGGGAGAAAGATTAGGCAAACAATTAAAGTCGTATATAGCGATTAGTAGTTTTTTTAACAGATCACCATGTCAACTGGTTGCAAAGTCAGCATTGGTCGACGTGGTGTGGTGGGAGGAGGAAGAATGGGTTGCATACAGAGTGAGAGTGGTGGCGGTGGGGGGAGTTTCAATAATATTTTTTATTTTTTTGAATTACCGGACGCTAGGGTTGAAAAAGGAAAAGAAAGGAAAGTAGAAGAGGAGAAACTAAGGAATTATACGTTACAGATTTTTTTTTTTAAATAATATACCAAAATGTAGGTAAGAAGAACCCAGTGTATATATATATATATATATATATATATATATATATATATATATATATATATATATATATATATATATATCAAATCGCACGGCGTTGTCCGGTCATAAAATACTCAACAATATTATATTTTGATTGATTCCGAAATTTACACATGTGCATGTGTGTATTGTTATTCTAAACAGTTCACTTCTTGTAAGTAAAAAAAATCCTCGAGCTGAGATTAGAACCAAAAGCTAAACACAATGAGTTTAATCTGATAACCATTAGGATAGCTTGACACGTTTCAAAAAATGTGTTTTCAAACCTACTTATTCTTAGCATAAGAAAACTGTAATATAACGACTCACACATGCGCATTCGGGAAACAGTTAGCAAGCAGTTAGTAGTATCAATTTTTCAATTTTCACCCCTTAGCAGCCCTTATACGGATGGAAACCCATTAAAATGTTTTCCACGTGTCCGAATACTCTATATACTAAATTTCGAGTGTGTTGTTAAAATTCCTTGAGTATATAGGTTGAGAAGTGTTCTCACACACATTCTCCTCACTTACATACATATATATATATATATATATATATATATATATATATATATATATATATATATATATATATATATATATATATCACTGATGGTAGCCAATAGAGCTTTTGGGACGTAAGTTTCGCTATGACGATCTATGATAGATGAAAATTTACAATTAACCAATGATGCTTCCAGTCAATTTGCGAGATGAGCGATAAAAAAAATCCCAACGTCCGCAAGGACAATACAGTTTCAAAGTTAATCGTGACAGAACAACCAAAATGCAATTTAACACCTTAGCATGACAAACTGAAGAAAATAATATTTGAAGCCTTCGCGTGACAGTCGACGTAATTGCTATTTCAAACGAAAGCGTCACAGATCGATGAAAAATAAAATTATGCGTTACAGATTGACGGAAAAATTATTTAAATTTTAAGCATGACAGACTGAGGAAAATTCTATTAAGCAATTAATAAACACCGACGAGCTTTTCATTTGAATGTTTAACATGACATACCGACAATAATGTTATTTCAAACACAAACGTGACGCACTGATGAATATTCTATTTCTGACAGATAAATGAAAATGATTTTTCAAACTTAACTGTGGCATGCAAACATAGACCAAACATTGACAGAGGAGTTTGGTAGAGACCTTTCGTACACAAACAAACATGGTCATTTTATATATATATATATATATATATATATATATATATATATATATATATATATATATATAGAGAGAGAGAGAGAGAGAGAGAGAGAGAGAGAGAGAGCTGAAGATCTGTGTGTGTGTCTGGTCACGAATAGGCTCCTATATGGTTGAGTATTATAGAAAACTGATCACATATAATGATAGAAGATGTATCGAGACACAGGAATGTGTATGTTTGATCTGCCATAATGATGATTCATTAAAATTGTGAGGTCTGCGTAGGCGCCTGGTCCATAAAGTATGGAAATAAAAAAATTAAAACTTAAAAAAAAAACGTTTACAAGTGTTTTTTATATAGATGTACATACTAATATTTTGATGAGTATGTTTTAACTTAAATAGGGAGGGTATAATAAAATTGTGGGGTCTGCGTTCGCGTCTGGCCTCCATAGAATGGAAATAGGCACAAACTTTAATAAAGACTTTCCATATCTATCTGCGTAAGTATACTTTGATAATTATGTTTCAGTTTGAAGAAATATGGTATAATAAAATTATGGGGTGTTCGTTCGCGCCTGACCTCCATAGAATGGAAATATGTAACAGAGTTTAACAAGTTTTTTTTTTAATATAGATCCACAGAATATTGTGATAAGTGTTTCAGTGTGAACGGGTATGGTATAATAAAGTATGGGGTTTATCTATTTTATTTTTACTTTGATCATATTTTGCTTGATTTTGATACCCCCAAATTCGAAGCTATCTCTTTACAACCCTTCCTTTTCATAACCTATCATACTTTCATAAATCAGAGTCCATTTTCTGTAGGCTGTTTTTGAACCCAGTGTGTAAATATATATATATATATATATATATATATATATATATATATATATATATATATATATATATATATGCGTAGTTCTTTATTCCGATTTTTTTAATTTTCGGTTGGTATGTTGTATACTATGGCACCCACTAGTTGTTGTTCGTCCATAGTGTTCTCAACCGCTTCAATCGGTACATTCGATCGTCGTCAGGAGCAATTGTTGTTGTTACAATTTTTCTTTAATGAGGCTTAGTGCATTTATAGTTAGTTCTATTTTTTTTGTATTGGTTATAAAGGTGGGAGCAGGATGGCTAGGGGCGAATTATTTATTTTAATCTTTGATTTTCCTATTTTATATTTCATTTATTTAGTTATTTATTTATTGCCAGTTGTTAAATACGGTTAGTATATTTATCCTGATATGAAATGAGATCCGGTTAATAAAGTGCTGTATTTTTTTTTAATTAGTATGCCTTCTAGTAATTTTAGTCTACGTGTGCCATTGTTTAGGTATCGAATTTTTAGTACTGTTAGTTAATATATTTCTAATGTCAGACAATTGTTGGTTTTTATCATGAGATGTTAGGTGTTCTATGTAAATACATTTGTGTGTGCTAGAAAGTTTGCATTATAAAGTCTACTCAATTATGCATAATGTTGAAAATATGTATGAATAGAACCCAGCGTAATACTTAAATAAACTTATCATGTATAAATATAAAAGCGAAAATGTATGTATGTGTGTTCGCTTTTTCTGTATGTCTACAAAAGGCATTTTTTCAGAGAAGCGGTCGGTCGCATAACAACTTTTTAAAACTTTTTATATCACATATAAATCGTAATATCTCACAGTACACAACGAAGCTCGCCTGTCTATTTAATTTGCTCGACTTTCGGAAGATAAATATTCAACATTTGTCGCTCGCCGCATGTGGGTTAGTCTTTTTCCTATAACATCTTGGGAAGCGTTCCCACAGTAAATTAAATACTATTCCGCAGTCAAACTTGACCTCATTAACTCATTAAAACGGGCACCTTCCAAATCCAAGTAATCAAATAAATTCAAACGTGTTTCCGTTAGCATCTCGCGGTTGTGCAATGGTTAACGTCGCACTTTTTTTTTTCACACTTTAATTTACAACTTTGCCTCAAGGGTTCGGGTTCGATCCTCATACTTACCTACCAAAACATTTTTAACCCCCACTCCACCCCGGAGTTTCCACACACACCTCCAAACACCCGGGCAACGCCGGGTACCCCTCGCTAGTCTAATAAGAAAGCATAAAAATGAATAATTAAAGTTTTATTTTCAGAGAATATTATAAACTTCAAAATGGAGGACCGTCGTTAGTACTATTTTAAAATTGGTGCTAAAAAATCCATGACAATGCAAGACCTAACAAATCAACGAGAATTACATTTTTATCTTTTAGTTTGATAAACAGTATGACATTCATAGATTATCTAGAGATAATTAGGTGTAAATATATTTTTTACACAGGAATCACCACTTATCAAGGCCCGGAGGCCACTCGAGGATAAGGGTTAATTGCTATACATTAGTCAATGTGATTATAGCGTAATAAACATAAGTAGTGGGAATTCTATAAATTGGATTACTTAGGGAACGGTTCATCAAGAAGTTGTTTACGTTGGACTTGAAGATAATAAGATTGTAGTCAGCTGGAAAGCAGGCAATCGGAAGAGAGTTCCACAGGGGTGCAGTTCTAAGAAAGAAGCTTTGTTCGTGGAATCAGCATTTAGGTTTATACACAGATACAGAGTGTGGGAAGTTATTGATAGTGGTTTTTGATAGACCAGTGTTTTTCGTGAAAGTTTGGCAAGGGGGGACCATAGATTGAAGCTAAGATGAGCACTTCCCATGAAAATAAGATAAAGAAGAGACAGATTCGCAACATCTCTTCTGTGGGAAAGAGGTTGCAGGGAAGAGAAAAGAGCATAGTGGGTGCCATAGTATACAACATACCAACCGAAAATTAAAAACATCGGAATAAAGAAGAACTACGCATATATATATATATATATATATATATATATATATATATATATACTGGGTTCAAAAACAGCCTACAGAAAATGGACTCTGATTTATGAAAGTATGATAGGTTATGAAAAGGAAGGGTTGTAAAGAGATAGCTTCGAATTTGGGGGTATCAAAAACCAAAGCAAAATATGACGAAAATAAAAATAAAATAGATAAACCCCATAATTTATTATAAGCTACGAAGTCTATTTTAAACTCTGTCGAGGCAGGATTTTAGATACGTCCATTAAGTTTGAGTGTTTCGCGATAAACATGGTATTTTATACCTACAGACCGACGACCCAAACGCCTCATAGAATACGTTGTCCCAATTAAAAAGGAAAAAAAAATCGAAAGTAAATTTATTTGTCGACTCTTTCTCTTCGCTTGCTTACATGACGACATAACTGAAGTCATACCATATGTGTTTGCGAAATGACAGAACGAAGGCTCGAAAATCTTTAAACAAAAGAAAGAAAAAAACCATGGTATATTTTATTCGAAAAAGCAAAGTAGGGAAAGATGAGATGTTAGAGTAAGGGAGACGTAGAATGGTTGAGTTAAAACGGCGGACGAGTGCTTCAAAACATTGTCAGGCAGGAAACGAGAAAAGACGTTTTTTTTTGTTTGCCTTCAGACGAGGACATTTTTACAAAGGTAGTACTTGAGAGGAACTGCTTGCCTGGTTATGTCACCATGTTCAACCACTGAAGAAGCACGTTAATATTTACTGCCTATTTTGTTACAGCGATTAGGACCCATGGGAGAGGGAAGATGGTGAAATGCAAAGTTTATTTCCACTCACCACTCTAATATATATATATATATATATATATATATATATATATATATATATATATATATATATATATATATATACTAGTATGGGTGCCCGGTGTTGCTCGGATGTTTGGAGGTGCGTGTTGAACAAAAAAAAAAAAAAAATTGGTAGTAGGTATGCAGGCTCGAACCCGTACCACGAAGGAGGAAAAGGACGGAAAAAACGTGACGTCTTTGCTGTTACAACCACCGCCAAACCGGAAGTGACGTAGGTTTAAACTAAGGATAGACAATCAAAAAGAGGGTTGGTTGGTTGGTTGATTTTGTATTACGGCATATCAACCCTTTTCGGGTTATTTAATTCCGAATCCAAAGATTTTGAAGAAAATTTTTTTTAATAGAATATATTTGTTGTTTTCACGTTGGTTTCTATTTAACCCATTGTTGGGACCCTAACAGGTACTACCACTCCAGGTCAGAGTGGACCTGGGAGCAATGGTAATTAAAGGGTGGCTCCACACTCCCCAAAGCCCACAAGCTGGGGCCTCACCAGTGGATATAGTTTAAGGTCATATCTAGGATCCCTCGAAAAGAGGGGATGGCTTCCGAAAATGTTGGTGAAAAAAGCGACCCGTCCTTGTAGAAAAGTGCCTAGTTGCAGGTGAAGAAATTAATGCTTTAAGCCAATTTTTCTATATTTGTCGTGTGAAGGGTCGAGATTTAAACGATACTGATCTTGTGAAAACCCTTCGTCTCTGTCAAAAGTTTTAGACAGACATACAAACATACGGACATACATTTATATATTGGTAACTAAAAATTTTCGACCCAAACCGATTAAAAAGCTCGCCCTATCTCTGAATACCATTTATGAAAAATTTCAAATGTTTAGACTAGAAATTGTCTGAGTTATTTAGTAGACACCGCATAGGTCAATTTTTTTTTAACCTTGATCCCTATTATGACCGCTTAACATTTATTGTTTTAGGATGAAATCAAGTTTTATTAAGTTTGATCCATGTCCAAGGAACCTATATCTAAAATTTCAAGTGTTTAAACCCAAAACTGACGGAGGAGTTTGGTAGAGTGTTTAAAGGTCAAATCGTTGAACTTTGACCCCTTCACAGTCAATTTTTTGGCCGAAAATGGATTACAAAGATTTTCATAAATCTCAGTACCCTGTATATCAAATTTCGAGTCTGTAGACTGAAAATTGACAGAGTTATTGTGTAGGGAAATGTACACAGACAGACACACACACAGACATTTTCACTTATATATATATATATATATATATATATATATAATTCATAGTTTTTTTTTATATTTAAATTTCAAACCAGATTTAATATTTTATGTACACAGACATACACACACAGACATTTTCACTTATATATATATATATATATATATATATATATATATATATATATATATATATATATAATTCAAAGTTTTTTTTTTATATTTAAATTTCAAACCAGATTTAATATTTTTCTAATGACGTTTCCTATGAGGAGATGTGCCTATATCGAAAATGCACTGGTTAAGGAAATTACTTAGAATTGTATTCTTTTGTCAAATGATATTTTTTTATTTTGAAAATATAAATATATATATATATATATATATATATATATATATATATACATATATATATATATGTATATGTAAATATACATATATATATATATATGACTGAAACCCTAACCCTGAACTTATCCTTTCCCCTTGAACCGTCATCTAATGAATTAGCTGGTCTTCATTTCCGGCTATTATCCATTTGCCATTCTTATCTTTGACATATCGTCTGCCACATTGGCGGTTCTTTTTTTCAACGATTCCACACATTTTATCCGAACATATTGTTTGTCTTCTTTTTTTCTTTTTTTTTTTGTTATCAGCCGTAGACTTGCGTTTATCGGACTTTCCTACATTCTTGGCCATCTTGATGACTAGACACCATCAAGATTTCTCCCTGATAGCTACATGCTACTTTTAATATATATATATATATATATATATATATATATATATATATATATAATCCGAGGTTATTGTTCTCCACATGTTAAATAACCAATAGAGTTTAACGAGGTTAATACAAGAGTGCTCAATGCCTAAATTGAGCAGGGGATACTCTTTATTTGTTTTTACATAAGCAGTAATGTGTTGTTACACAGTCATGAGCATGTTAATCTGTTACTGGCTATCTTGCTCTTGCTTGTTGCTAGATCTCAACATTTTGAACTGAGAGAGAGAGACTTAGCTGTCGTACAAAGCTAAGACTCTGTAACATCATCATTGTATAGACACTGTATAGTGACACTTAATATGGTTTCCGTTCTGCTAGATCTACAGCAGATGTGCTTACAGTTATATCGCATAGGATTAGCAAATCTCTCGACGGTGGCAATATTTCTAGGGCAATTGCTCTTGACATATCTAAAGCCTTTGATAGGGTATGGCATAAAGGTTTACTTCATAAGATCGCTAGTTATGGTATAGCTGGAAATGTCTTCTCAATTATTAAATCATTTCTTTCTGATAGATTCATAAGAGTAGTAGTTGAGGGGCAAAAATCAGAAGCTCACAGTATTAATGCCGGTGTCCCTCAGGGGTCCATCCTGGGCCCAACTCTTTTCCTGATCTACATTAATGATCTTCCAAATCACATCCTTACATCATTTGTAGACATTTATGCTGACGACACTACCATTTATGGTAGCACATCTAAGACAGTACACGACCAAGTTCTCTCCGATTCTCTCTCCTCTGATCTTGAGCACGTAGTACAATGGGGAAAGGAGTGGCTGGTTACTTTTAATGCATCTAAAACCAAGCTTCTCTCTTTACATCATCAACATTCTAATCCACATTTGGCATCAATTAAAATGAATGGCTCTCGTCTTCAGGAGGCCTCAAGTTTTGACAAGCTTCTGGGCTTGACCATTACTCCTGATCTTAAATGGAACACGTACATCAAATCTGTTGCCAAGGCCGCTGGAAAAATGGTGGGATCTTTCTATCGATCCGGTAAATATCTCACTGCTGATGCTATTCTCTATCTATATCAGAGCCAGGTACGTCCAAAGATGGAATACTGTTGCCACATCTGGGCAGGAGCTGCTAGAAAGGACTTGTCCTGCCTTGATAGAGTTCAAAATAGACTTCGTAGCCTCGTAGGAGATGTCCTTTTCTCTTCGCTGCAACCTCTATCTCACAAAAGAGATGTTGCGAGTTTGTCTCTGATGTATCGTTATTTTCATGGAAAGTGTTCGACTGAGTTTCAATTTATGGTCCCCCCTCGCCAAACTTTCACAAGAAACACTCGTCTAGCTGTAAACACTATCAATAATTCCCCCCACTCTTTATCTGTGCCTAAACCTAAACGTAGATTCCATGAACAAAGCGTCTTTCTTAGAACTGCACGCCTGTGGAATTGTCCTCCGTTTTCCTGCTTTCCGGCTGACTACAATATGGTTGTGTTCAAGTCTAAAGTAAATAAGTTCTTGATGAGCCGTTCCATATAAGTTATCAAATTTTCCAAATTTTCATTACTGATGATTACTATATTGTCCAATTTCTACTGTACACTCTTTAACCCTTATCCTTGAGTGGCCTCTTGGCCTTGATAATGTGGTGATGCCTATGTAAAAAAAAAAAAAAGATACTCCCTTAGGCATTTGGGCTCATGGACTTTAAGTGTCTGAGGAAGTGGCATTCGTCTGACAAGACGTTGCAATCATTATGTATATATATATGTGTATGTATGTATGTATGTTTACACACCGTTTCTCGTCAGATCACCGAAGTCTTGATGTGTCTTCTAGTGTTCTTACGTAGGCCTTATATCAGAGTTCACCTGAGAAACGTTGAAAATCGATAATTAGATAAATTCGATTACAGAAGGAAATCCGATTTTGAATAAAGTTAAACAGAATGTCGCAAACTATAACATCAACTGTATATTTTTTATAATACTGGAGATCGTTTCCTAACTTAAAATCTACCGAACATTAATAATGTAACCCTTTTCCGTTTCCATTGAAAAACTCATTCATGTTCTGCAGGGTAGGGAACAAAAACGACAAAATCTACTATAAAATAACCAAAACCAAACATTACAAACTAGGGATTGAAGATACAAACAGTTTAGAGAATAACAACCTTCCACAAAATAACTGGATGCAACATGAATACTATTTTCAAAATAACTGGAAAAGGGTTGATGTGCTATAAAACAAAACTTACAAACCTATATACATATACGGCATAATCGCGTTAGACCATGGAGACAGGAAGTATCAGATGAGTGACCCTTTAGAAAAGCTAGGTGCTGTATTTAGTGCGCCGGAGAAAAAAAGACTTCCAGGTCTGTATATGGGAGCGCATTAAAACCACTAGGATAGATGCAAGCTCAGTCTTTATTAAGACATGCATTTAAAAGAAGGAAAACTTTGATATGAAACGTATCTACTTTCTGCTTTGTGTGTGACAGTCATTTGCTCCGACCGAGATTCGCAGGTTTCCGAAAAGTGTGGATAGTTTTACACTATAAACTAGTCATCTATGTTTTGAACGATAAAATTGTTGTGCAAACCTCAAACGTGAAAATCGACCAATCCACGTACGCACACGGATACATACTAGTTATCATACCAAAACCGGAAAAATGTAGTCAATTCATATTTTGCGTAGTACGTCTTACACGTGTTTCGTTAGATAGCAGAAGTAAACCAAACAGCTTGTCAGAGACGTGTGTGTTCTTTCTCAGAAAAGCAGTTGGAGCGGCTGTTTTGTTTTTAATGAAAAGGATAGGACAAAGGAAAATGTTGATAACAAAATGCAGATATTTAACTTTAACAAACTCGTATAAATAAACAAACCCTACTTGTAGTGTTTATAGGCAGTCTGTTCCTACATATATTTCTGTGTATATGCGTGTGTATATGTATGTATGCCTGCGTGCGTGCATATACGTATGTATATGTATGTGTACATGTATGTGTATGTATGCGTGTGTAATTGTGTGTGAGTGTGTACTATACATAGGGAAAAAAGTCATTAAAAAACATAAAAACCTTCACCAATTGAACCAAAAGCCCCTATTGGAACTCAGCGTTGACTGGACACTACCAACCTTACTGTTGGAGACAGAATGTCTGAGGCCTAATCACTCTGAAAAACACATTTAATATCAGCAGATGTAAAAATAACATTTCAAACTCTCATTTTAAAAAAAAGCTTTTTACGAAAATATCTGAAGAGAGCAAAACAAAGCTTGAAACGCGTCATAAAAATATTTTAAAATAAAAATATGATAAAAGGCTGAAAAACACACAATTGTTGATGACTACACTCTTTTAAATACATATTTTTTTCTCTCGTTGGAACTAAACAATCATCACTTTAAATATATATATATATATATATATATATATATATATATATATCTTTACAGTCATCCACATACATTAGTGTTTCGCTATTTCACAGCTCATCAGTGCTGCTAGACAAGCAACTACCTCAAACTAGGATCGAAACCCGATCGCCCAAACGACTGTCGGAGCTTCTAACCGTTGCGGGCAGTAAATTAAAAACCATTTAATCACATAAATTAATATACGAAAAGTATAAAGTTATGCGTAAACTTTAAGTATTTACTTCAACAGTGCTCAATACGTAGGGTGAGCTAGGTAGTAAGTAATAAAATAAAAAGCTATAGCAAACATCTAAATGACTACTTTAAACACAGTTCCTGATTTCAAAAAAAGAAAAATTAAAAGGTAAATATCTCTATATATTTTTAAATCAAATTTATTATGTAAATTCAAAAATATATATTTTTCTCTACTTATTTCTATCTCTAACCCATATTAATTTTCTTATAAATTTTAAATCCAAACCTTTTATTTCAATTTTTTCAGATTCATCTGCCTTACTTTTAATGCTAGGTTTATTTATGGTGTCTTTTAAATTCAATAAAAACCCTCCTAAATTTGCTGATGAGGAGACCTTGCTTACCAAAAAACTATATATAATTGTTCTACATAACTTGATGTATACCACAATAAAAAGCACTGATTTCCGAAACGATCGTACAGATAATTGATTTTGTTGTTGTTCCTTCTTATGAAACTGATTTTTAATTTAATTAAAATTTGATTTTTAAATTTTAAAAAAAATTTTTAATTTTTAAATTTTAAATTATAAATCACATTACTTAATATTGAATTAGCTCTAGGACATTTAACTATCGAGCTTATTATATCTATCTAACTTATCTAAATTACAACGAGCACTTTCTATTTCCTGTATTTTAATTAAACTAGTAATTTCACTGTTACATTAAAATACACTCAGCTCTTTAGACTATTGTTCTAATCTCCTTTAAATTATTAGCTCCCTATAACAGGTTGAGTTTATATACGTAATTGTAGATATGTTTCATAAGAAGGACTTGCAATTATCAACCAAATGCATCCCCATACCCCCTAAAGACACCTTTATAACCAGCTTAATTACAAGTATAAATATATTTATAAGGAACTTGAGATGGAAAGCCTACCATTTTGATAATTACCAAAATGAAACCACAGAACCAATACACCACCAACCTGGAGAAATAAAAGAAACCATCCTCAGACAAGACAATGAAGAAAGAAAAGCAGCGAAATACTACAGACTAAAAACATGCAAAAACCCTAAAAGAAACATAGACACTGAAAATTTTGAAAACGACTTAATCAACCTGATTAAAAATATTAAATTTAAGAAAAATAAAAAATATATCACTTCAACACTTAAAAAAATAAATAAATTTTCAAAATCTATTTCTACAAGCCACCAAAATAAACTCATAGTACCGGCAGATAAAACTGGAAATTTCAACACAATGGACTATATACAATATAAAAATCTAATATATAAAGAACTTAATAAAAATTATAAAACTACAAATAAATCAGCACTAAATAAAATAAATAATGATGCAAAAACATTTTAACTAAACTTAAAATAGATAAATACACAGAAATAACGGTACCAGGTACCCCGAGATTTACTTTAAAAGACCACAAACACAGCTTTAATATTAACCCTACTATTAGACTCATTTGCCCCTCGAAATCAGATATAGGACTGGTTAGTAAAAACATATTAGATAGAATTATCCCCAAAATTAAATCCATAATAAAATACCCACTATGGCAATCTTCCAACCAAGTAATCGACTGGTTTTCTAATATTAAAATTAAAAATAATATTAAATTTCTTTCTTTTGACATTGAATCATATTACCAATCTATATCACCTATCCTACTTAATAAATCTCTATTAATGGCACGAAAATTAACTAATATAACTCAAGACGAAATTAAACTAATACTTATAGCTAGACAGTCTTTAATAACATTTGATAATAAATATTGGACCAGGAAAAATACCCCTAACCACTTCAACATTTTAATGGGATCGACGGACTCGACTCAGGTCACTGATCTAGTTGGCCTTTTCCTTTTAAATGAAATACATTGTATACTCCATAAACAATTCAAACTGGAAGGAGGGCTATATAGAGATGATGCACTTTTCATAACTAATTCTACTAATAAAAATTATGAAAAAGCAATTAAAGCTCTACATAAATTATTTAAAAATTATGGACTTAGTATAAAAATCGACCCTAATAAAAAAATTGTTAATTTCTTAGACATAACCTTAAATCTTGAGAATTCTACCTTTGAACCATATCATAAACCTAACCAATCACTTCTATATGTCCACAATCAATCAAACCACCCTAAATCAATATTAAAATCAATAGTTCCCAATATCGCTTTAAGAATTTCTAGACTGTCTTCTACTAAATCAATATTTACCAAAAATGAAAAATACTATAATGAGGCCCTTACAAACTCTGGATATAATTCACAAATTAAATTCATAAATGAAAATGATAGAAACATAAACTGCATTAAAAATAAACCTATTAAGAGCGTAATAACATATAATATGGCAATGTCTTCCCGTATGCGAGTTAAGAAAAATAACCAAGAAACAAAAAAAGATAAAACCAAACTACAAATATTAGATAATAATACAAATAAACAGCAAACTAAAACCCGTAAACGTAAGAATAGACAATAGGAGATCCTATGGTTCAACCCCCCCCCATATTCCAAAAACCTAGAAACAAACATAGCCAGAGAATTTTTTAAAATATTAGATAAGAACTTTAAAGCCCCCCCCATAGATATAATAAAATTTTCAATAAGAACACAATTAAAGTCTCTTACTCTACTATGCCTAACCTTCATCAGAAAATAATTAGCTCTAATAAGAAAATTAATAAACTACAAAATACAACTATACAAAATACATCGAACTGTAACTGTAGAAGAAAAAATAAATGTCCCCTACACGGCTCATGTAAAATTAAAAATGTTATCTATAGCTGCACAGTATCAAAAACTCCAAATCTACATGAACCTATTAACAGCCATAACTCAACTACCAGATTAAATAATAACACCAACTTAAACCAATCTACCGATCAATTACTAATCAACCCACCATATAATAATCCAACAACAGACCTAACGGAAAATAATAACAACAAGCAAGAGGTAATATATTTTGGTTCCACATCTGGCCTAATAAAACAT
>NC_136482.1:162320893-162325893 GCF_053919585.1 Euprymna scolopes | reverse complement strand
TATATATATATATATATATATATATATATATATATATATATATATATATATATATATATATATACTATAAAAAGTACCCGTCGTTGACTGGGTTCAAAAATAGCCTACAAAAATGACTCTGATTTATGAAAGTATTATAGGTTATGAAAAGGAAGCGTTGTAAATTTGGGTTGAATTGGGGGTATCAAAACCAAAGCAAAATATGATGAAAGTGAAAATAAAATAGATAAACGACATAATTTATTATACCATACCTGTTCACAGTGAAACGCTTATCACAATATTCTGTGGATCTATATAAAAAAAAAACCGTGTTAAACTTTGTGGCATGTTTCCATTCTATGGAGGTCAGGTGCAAACGAACACCCCATAATTTTATTATACCATATTTCTTCAAACTGAAACATATTTATCAAAGTATACTTACGCAGATAGATATGAAAAGTCTTTATTAAAGTTTGTGTCTATTTCCATTCTATGGAAGCCAGGCGCGAACGAAGACCCCACAATTTTATTCTACCATCCCTATTTAAGTTAAAACATACTTATCAAAGTATTATTATGTACATCTATATCAAAAACACGTGTAAACGTTCTTTTTTTTAATTTTTAAATTTTTTATTTCCATACTTTGTGGACCAGGCGCGAACGCAGACCCCACAATTTTAATTAACCACCGTTCTGCCAGATCAAACATACCCATTTCTGTGTCTCGATTCATCTTCTATCATTATATGTAATCAGTTTTTTTTTTAAATAGTCAAGCATATAGGAGCCTATTCGTGACCAGACACACACATTCAGCTTTACATTATATATATATATATATATATATATATATATTCCTATAAATGTTGGGTATTTTTGTGTATTAGATATTCATATTTAAACCCCTTCTGTTCTATGCAACTTTCTAATATATATGGGTCGTGGAATTGCATTCATCTGCAAAAGATCTAGCTAATTTGCATATTCTTTTAAACATTCATTTTAATTATTTCCCTGTAAGCCTTTTTCGGGTTTCTTATAGGATGATTATCTTTAGTTAAGTATTACGTGTAATTATATTCATGCAGATGTTTTACATGACTTATAGTTGCGGAATATTTGCGTAAAAAAGTTATAATAAACACAGACCTCTTTTTATATATATTTATGTATAAGCATATATATTTGTTTTAAAAAGTTTTCCTACCAAACTCATCTGCTAGTTTTTGGTCTACAGACATGAAAATTTATATATATATATATATATATATATAAATATATATATATATATATATATATATATATATATATATATATATAAGAGAGAGAGAGAGAGAGAGAGAGAGAGAGAGAGAGGGTATTTGAACACACATGAAACGTTATATTTTGGTTTTAGCCGGGAAAAATCGGTGCAAATTTATGAAAATTTAAAAAATGGAATTTGCCCGGTGAAGGTCAAACGACGGCATTACGAATATGCATGCGTAACGTAATAGCTATTGGTTCATGTTTTAAGTTCTAGCTTTGCAACAAGCGTGTCTTCATAGCTCAGGCATTAACGTCAAAGGAGAAGGTAAATCGTAAGTCAATCGTTTTCGTTTCGATTCTAACTTATTTAATTTTTTGTTGTTGTCTTAAAAAGTTTTGTAGCACTTATTTTTAATTATTTAATTCTAGGACGTGTGTGGTTTGAAATTTGCATGTTGCAACGCTATTAAATTTCTAAATAAAAAGTTTTTTTTTTTTTGTTGTAAGTAAAGAAAAAAGGGTTGAAAAATATACTGGCAGAAATACATAAAATAAAATAATTAAAAAAAACGAGAATCAAACAATTCAAATATTTAGCAAAAAATTGATTAAAAAAAAAAGTTTCGTCTTATTTCTTTGAAAAGGATTACATGTTTTTGTTCACGAATAAACTTCCGCTCATGAATACAACTTTAGACGAACTATTTTATATCTCGTAGCAAATTACCGACTCTCTTCTAAACTTCCGAATGCCGACACAATTACCGGCGCCTATTCCGGTTCCAATAATAAAAGCGCCCTAAAAAAATACAGTTATAGCACACGAAACCCTAGCCGCCCCTATTGAATGAGTTCATTAAATGGCGACGATTTGTAGTTGGTTTAAGAAATGTTCCGATGATTGGAGTTTTACTTATCGCACAAAAAATCAACTAACAATTTGTTTACGTCAGTTTTTTTTTTCTCTTTGATAATTTTGCGGTGAAAAAAAATCTATAAATAACGTTTAAATGTTTATTTTGTTTATTTGTATCTCATCGATAATTTATATACAAAATAGACATAGGGAACCTCATAAATAAATCATAAATTCTTTTCATGTAATAGAAACTTGTGCATTTATGACAATGCTATAAGAGATACCGGAATATTTTACTTAAAGCGTCAAGTTTTTTTCTTAAAACCGAAGGATATTTTTTGTGGACGGGAAGGAGACAGGCAGATATTTTTAAATGAAGTCTTATTGATTGGATATCTAACACCGAATAAATTTATTATTGATAGACAATTTATTGATATTTTTTGCCATTGATTGAGATTGTCGGACTGACTTCCTCATCTTGGTTGTTATAGTCACAACGTTTCGGCCGTTTTGCCCTCCGGCCTTCATCAGGTGTATTGTATCGAACTGGGGAAACGTTTGTTAGGAGTCTCGAACCCAACCCTTTATTATTATTACGGGGGTAAGTGACATATGGCCGAGTGGTCCTGGGCGTTGTATCAAAGTTTACAGTTACCCAAAGGTGCTGAGTTCAATCCTGAACGAAGGCAGTGAAAAGTAACATCCAAAACAGAGAATCAGCAACTATGTCCCAGAGCCTAGCTGGAGTCCGAACACGGTACCCCCGTAATAATAATAAAGGGTTGGGTTCGAGACTCCTAACAAACGGTTCCCCAGTTCGATACAATACACCTGATGAAGGCCGGAGGGAAAAATGGCCGAAACGTTATGACTATAACAACCAAGATGAGGAAGTCAGTCCGACAATCTCAATCAATGAAAACACCTCATCTCAAAAATACAGACAATTACAATTTTTGCCATATTGTGGAAATATTTTTTTTTAATTAAAAACGCATTTATACTTATTGAAATATATATATATATATATATATATATATATATATATATATATATATATATAAAAGTTTTGAATAAAAGTAAATGTGGTAGTGTAGTAGTGTAGTGAGTGAAATGATTCTAAGAGTAACACAGTGCAAGGCAGAGGAAATCCTTCTAGATTGAGTCAATTTTAATTCTCACCCCCCAGGTTACAATGCCCTTCTTAGAGAGCTGGATTCTGTATATTATGAACCTACCTTATGTCTAAATCAGCCTCACTGGGAAGATAAGTTAATAGAATGTCACATAATTAATACCACTCTAAACTAAATAATTTCCTTGCAAAATGAGTTTCTACTTTTTAGGAAATTATGTGTGGCTACACACTGTAAAAAAAACTTCACAGGAAAAAACAAAAAGAATTATTTACAAATTTGGACTAAGCGATTAGTTTCTTCGTAAATATAATTTAATCACTAACCCTAAACCTAACCCTAACCCTAACCCCCCAAGTCTAATTGGAATCAAAACCACACTAAATCATTATAAGAAGTTAATATCACCCTCTCCGCCCCCCAAAAAACTGCTCTAAAACACTAGAATAGCTCAGAAATTCAGGTCATCTTCCACATTAAATTATCTGTGCAAATCTAAATTCTAAAAGAATTTAGTATTTGCTTTCCTCGAAAAATTTATCATACGTAGTCGATAAAAAAAAATAGAATTTCACTTTTGTTTAGTGGGATTTGTTGAAGACCGTCAACTACTGCCACAACAATAATATTTTTATATAATAAAATAATCAACTTAAATTTTATATTTACATGAAAGTATGAATTTAAATATAATAAAAACATCTTATAAAAATATATTTTAAATTTCTTTCAAATATTTAAAAAAAAAAAGTATACGCACTTATATTTTTGTTGGCGGACAATTTTGTGGTATCGGTGGAAAGAATATAAACTTAACTGATAACATTGCTTCAATCGTTTATTACTCGATTTGAGTACGGCCTTTTATCAGCATTATATGAACTTGGGTTTATGGCAAGTAAACACTACTAAACAGACAAGAAATTCCGAAATTTAAAAAAAAAAAAACGCTAGCGCCAAATAGGTCTAGCGTGGAAGTGTGAAAAACCTCAAAGTCCACTAATTCCATAAAGTTTTTTGTCAGGTTTTTCAATAACGGGGCAAAAAGCCTACATTTTTCTTATTTGGCACAAGTAAAATAAATTTACATCGTTTTTATGTTATTATGATGTACAGATTTTAATATCACTAGTAGCTTAACAACAATAGATATTCACCATTTTATCTTTAGTGTCAACAATGTAAAATTAAGTTTAACATGATTTTTAAGGAATCGTTTTTAGAATCAGAAATTAGAGAAAACATTTTCCGATTCCGATATTGATTCCGATACTCCGTAAAAAGTTCTGATTTTACCGATTCCCGATTCCGAATATCGTCCCAACACTGATATATATATATATGTGTATATATATGTATGTATGTGTGTATATATATGTGTGTATGTATATATAAATATATATATAAAATATATATAAAATATATATATAATATATATATAAAATATATATATAATATATATTTTATATATATATAAATATATATATAATATATATATAAAATATATATAATATATATATAAAATATATATAATATATACAATATATATATATAATATATATCATATATATATAAAATATATATATATATATAAGATTAATAAATATCCACTGTGACGAAACACGGTGAAAATAAAATTAAAAACATGACGGTTAAAAGTTCACGCACGTCCAACATTTATATTTTTTAATTAATTAATTTTTATTTATCAAACATTTCAACTTTTCAGCTAGTACCAAAGCCCTCACAGGAAATATTTAGGCAAT
>NC_136482.1:162278393-162315893 GCF_053919585.1 Euprymna scolopes | reverse complement strand
GTTTTAATGTACAATGCTTCGAGTATTCTTAGCCTATTTACATTTCTCTCACTCTGCAATACTGCGAAATTCCGAATGGTGGCAGCCATGTTCCTTCAAATGTTGTGATATGGAGCTAGAGTCAGAGAGGTGGAGAGTCAAAAAAATGTGTTAGTTGTTCGGAGATTGAAGAAGATAAAAAGGAAAATTGTAAAGCAGAATAACTGCGTGCTATTAAATAATATTTGTCTAAATGAGAAAATTCTGCCTAAATATACACAATATATATATATACAAATATATATATACATATATATACATATATATATACATATATATATATGTATGTATACATATATATTTATATCGTATATATATAGATATATATGTATAAATATATATATATATATTTGTATACATATATATACATACATGCATATATAGATTTGTATATATGTATCTACATATATATATATATATATATATATATATATATATATATAGCCAGTAGAGTTTAGTTTCCTAGATGTACAAAATTATACATTCTTCTTCTTCTTATTATTATTATTATTGATATAGGTGGTGTCATTAGTATTATCAATATTACAAGAATTATTATTACTAGGATTATTAGTGGGATTACTATTAGTTTTGATATAATAACAGTCATGATGTATGGTACCCAAGTGTGTACATGGATGTCTGAATTTGAGATTACACGTATGGATATTACTACGTATGTAGGTATGGATGTAAACATGTCATAACTGTATATGACCATTATATGTCTATGTATGTCTATGTGTGTGTGTGTTTGTGTGTGTGTATATATGCGCGGGTGTAGCAAGGTGTAGGCGTTTATAAGTATATTGATATATATATGTATATGTGGAGTTTAGATAACTTTCGAGGTTTTATGTTTATTCTTATTTTGTTTGTTTATTTGTTTTTATTTTTTATCTTTTATTTTTATTTTTTATTTATTTGTTTTATTTACCTTATTTTAATTTTAATTTTATTCTTGCGTAGTTATAGATATTGCCTAGTTTCAATGTGTGTGTGTGAGTAAAATAAAACGAACAGCATATATTCGTTTTTGAATATCTGTATTAACGTGTGTGTGTGTGTGTGTTTGTGTGTGTGTGTTGTGTGTGTGCCTGTATGTGTGTGTGGATAGGTCTTGATTGAAAAACACCGGTCAGTACTCGGTGACCATAGGAAATGTTTTTAATTTACAGACTGTAAGACAAAAATACTAAATACTCAAGTACCTTATGCCATAAAAACCAAAAGATGGGAGGGATAGAGAGAAAGGGAAAAGAAAAAAGAAGATGTTTATTATCTTCAAAGACCTCACTTGTCCTCTCACAGAGTTATGACTCCCACCCAGGTTACATTCTAACTTTACAAACGAAATAGGAAAATGTTTTTTGATTGAAATATCAGTTTTCGACGGTAATTCTTGGCCTGAAGACGTAATCCCCCAACGCGGGTGATTACAGAAACATGTATGCACATATGTAGTAATTAATGTTTGTATAAAAAAATTATATATATATATATATATATATATATATATATATATATATATATATACATCCGAACAATGAAATCAGTTTATATCACAGATTAATTTTCTTGTGGGTTACAGTTTTATAAAATATTGTTGAGAGAAAATATTTTTATATAAACCAATTCTAGCCAAATAAAAATTACAATAAGTTTACCAAGGTAATCAAAATGGTAAACTTAAAATATATTATGAATATTAAAGAGCTAATATTTACAAATAAAGTAATCTCAACCAGATGTAAAAGCTCAATAAAACCGAAAAGGAAATAGAGCTTATAATATGAACAAATGATTAATAAACATGTTTAAAAACATCTTGAAAAATGAAAAAACCGATCCCGCATTTTGCTAATTCCTGCCCTCTGATGAAAAGGAGAGTATTTCTTCGAAACTCCGCAGATTAAGGACTATCCACTTATCTTGTGCTTTCTTTTTAAAATTAAATATGTTTTTAACTCTTTTTCAAGATGTCTTTTAACATGTTTTATTAATCATTTGTTCATATATATATATATATATATATATATATATATATATATATATATATATATATATTAGAATCATATATATATATAAATTAAATATATATATACAAATATATATTAGAATTATATATATATAAATTAAATATATATACATATATATATATTATAATTATATATATATATAAATTAAATATATATGCATATATATAATAGAATCATATATATATAAATGAAATATATATACATATATATATATTAGAATTTTATATACATATATATATACATATACATATATTAGAATTATATATATATGAATTAAATATTTATATACAAATATATATTAGAATTATATATATATAAATTAGATATACATATATACATATATATATATTAGAATTATATATATATAAATTAAATATATATATACATATATATATTAGAATTATATATATACATAAATTAAATATATATATACATATATATATTATAATTATATATATATAAATTAAATATATATATACATATATACACATATATTATAATTATATATATAAATTAAATATATATATATATATATATATATATATATATACATATATATATATATATATAGTAAGAAGTAAGAAAGAAAGGAGAGACTTAAACGTAAAGAGTAGGAAGTCTGAAGTATATGGGCCACCCACGTCGTTTACAAAGTATACCTGTTGCTATCAATAAACTCTTGAGATTGTTATAGGAACAACCTTCTAAACCAATTCACATCAACTCTTTTACAAAGTCTGGATCACATCTTTTGCTTCTTTTACTTTTTCTCTTGTTTTACCTTTGCTGCTCATGATGTTTTTTTAACAATGATCTTATCATCCATTTTCAACGTGCCATCAGCTGAAAATAGACTAACAAGTCTCCCCTCTAGCATGCTCTGTCTGTTTAAATATCTGTTCCTCCTTCTCCTACCTCTTATATATAAAGTAGTAACTTTCGTGTGTGTAAGTTTGTCTGATTGTATAAGTTTTGTACAGTCCACATCACTGGACGGACCATGAGAAAACCGGGCATGATAACGGACTCCACCTCGGGATAGTGCACACCATTTTTCAAATCTATGTATGTATATTCTCTTGAAGCTGATAATACTGGAGCAATGATGACCAAACCTGACACGATGGGCTCCGGCTTAAAGATGGTGCACACCGCTTTCAAGGTCAAAGGTTATAGTCGAGCCTAGTATATATATATATATATATATATATATATATATATATATATATATATATATATATATTCGTAGTTTATTGTTTATTTTTAAAACGATATTAAGGTTAACGTCTCCGCCTCGAAGATCCGGTGTTTTTCTTAGAAAGCCGCCCATTTTTTATTTGGACGTATTTTTTATTTGTTTATGTATTTATATTTTTTAAAAACAGTAATCTACGAGCACGCTTGTTTCGGAGGCCTACTCGTCTTCAGCGTAGCTTGACTGTTGTTAGGGTTGAACCCTGGACCTTATGTATTTCAGTTCAGCGCCCTAATCTATTACTCTATGATACCATAGACAATTTTCTGCTTAGTTTTTATCGTTTATCTGTTTACTTAGTTTCATTGTTGATTTTTTAAACAATATTAAGGTTAACGTCTCCGCCTCGGAGTCCGGTGTTTTTCTTAGAAAGTCACTAATTTTTTATTCGGACGTATTATTTATTTTTTTTTGTTTGTTTGTTTTAAATAATATATATATATATATATATATATATATATATATATATATATAATTATTTACTATACTTATTTACTATAATAATTATTAAATATTCCCTCTCTCTCTCTCTCTCTCTCTCTCTCTCTATATATATATATATATATATATATATATATATATATATATATATATATATATACGGCATAATGACGTTGACTATCAGTTCTCGTCAGATCACCGAATTTAAGCAACCTTGAGACTGGCTAGTACTAGATGGGTGACCATTTGGTAATTCTAGGCGCTGTTGTGTTCTTCGCTTATCTTGGTATTGTTTCCACTCATCCTGAACCTCCACTTGGGTAGGAGATTGCGCAACTCTTGCCACAAAAAAGTTCACGCGCAGGCCCCCTTAAAGTGGTCATCCATTATTTGTCTTGAAAGATAATGTTATATATAGTAGAATCATCAGATGAATAGGAAGACAAATTAATGAATCGTGTAGTATCGAGTCTTACAGAATATTTTTGGAGTAAAAAAGAGTGTAGCTCAATATATTTCGATGTAAATCCATGTGTTAAGGAAAACAATCTGTATTCTTTATTCAAACAATAAATTTCTACTCTGAAAGTTTATATTTTTATAAATGAAACTGAAGCAAAAAAAGTATAAATATATAGTGTTGCTTATATATTTATTTATTTTTCATTAAATAAAATAGACGTACTTTGTCTATTAATTTTATTTTCGATGTTCTCTAAATTCCGAATATCAGTCTTCACTTCTGGCAGGAACTGGCTGATGTAATCTCCATATTTTTCATAAGACCGAGTACTTTCCAATCCTTCAGGATTCATCGTCAGATATAGATTAATCTAACTTTGTTTCGAACATTTATATATATATATATATATATATATATATATATAAATATATATATATATATAAATATATATATATAAATATATATATATATATATAAATATATATATATAAATATATATATATATATAAAAAAAAAAATATATATATATATATAAATATATATATATATATATAAATATATATATATATATATATATATATAAATATATATATATATATATAAATATATATATATATATATATATATATATATATATATATATATATATATATATATATATATATATATATATATATATATATATATATATATATGGTTTTTTCCCCTATTCCGTCATTGGTCAATTATTTTATTTTATTTTTTCATTAGTTAATTTTTATATTATTTTATTTTATTTATTTATTTGTTATCCTTTATTCATTGGTTAATATTAGCATTTAACATAATCAAAAATTTCTCTTTGATAACAACTTATGGCGTTCTCTGTAGTCTGAGTGACTACAAGTATCCTCACATTTCCTGTACTCTCAACCTCTTTCGATAAGAAAGAATTTACGTTATCGCAACAGCCACTTACAATGGATTTCTCGTTAGTGGCGACCATTGGTCATCACTAGAATTTGGATGGCAAAAAGCTTTCCCAAGGTCCCAGTCCTCTTTGCACTCATCCAGTGGAGGTCTGGCTAGCACTTTCTCTTCCTCGGTCTTTCCATCCTCCTTGACCCGCCTCATTTATTTGGTATGGTGTCAATTTATATTGACATACACACATACGAAAACAATTGGTCGGAACTCAGGAGCGCATAGGGGTACCTTACAATTATACCGTCTTAGTTTTCATGGTTTCATGTTATGTATCTTAGTGTTTTACATCTGTGGCCGTTTCCATATGTCCGGTTTATATCTGTAGTTCATGCGCGTGCTAGTCTCTGCTTTCTTAGGGTTTTCTTTAATATTTTTGCAGTTTGCATTTTTGTTATCCGTTGTATCTTTCAGCAATCCCTCTGATTCCAATCTTTTCAATTCTTTTTTCAATGTCTTTCGGTATTGTATCTGGCACTCTTACTAATCATGGTGTTATCTTGACTTTCTTTATTTTCCAGATTCCTTTAATCTCTCTGGCCAGTTCCGTGTATTTGCTTCGCTTCTCGCTCCTTGATCTTCACTCTGTGGTCTTCTGGAACGGCAAAATATGCAATCCGCGAGGATTTTTCCATTTTTATTAACTATCCGGTCTTTTTACTTTGATGGGTTTATCCGTTTGTAAAGCCATGTCCTATAGGATCTGGTGACTTTCATTTTCCCGTACTGTTGCGGGTTGGTGCTTGAACCATTTGTCTGAGTGTTCAAGATGAAATCGTCTGCCAATATACTGCCTTCTCTACTTGATCATGTCTATTTTTATATTTGGGTGGGGGGGGGCTAGATTGTTTGCAGTTAATTGTTTCGTCTCTTTGTCCTCAAAGTCTGCATTTGCTGTTTTCTTGTGTCTTGTCGATCCGTGCTTTGATGTTGTTGGTTGTAATCGCGTTATCTGGGCGGCTGTTATTAGGGATTCAGTTTCCCTGTTTATGTTTCCTTTTTGTAGCCATTCGCAAATGTTTCCGTTCGTTTCATCTTTTATAATCCTCATGAATGTAACAGCTTTTCTTCTAATTTTTCTTCCTCTGTTTGTTTTATCTTCTTTTTTCTTCAGTGTCTCCTGTTGAGATAATTATTTTTTCGCTTCACGTATGTTTCTAATCCGTTTTTTTTTTCCGTGTGTTACTTATACACGTCTACTATACAGACTAGCCCCTTCCTCCGTCTTCTCTTTCCACATAGCGGCGGTCAGTAATATCTTTTGGGTGTAATGCATTGTCCATTGTCATGAGTTTCCTGGTCTTCTGATCGAGATTTCTCAGTTCTTCTTTGGTCCAACTTATAAACGGCCCAGCGTATCTTACTATTGACACTACCCATGTGTTTATTACTTTAATTAAGTTTCTAATATATAGTTTAGTTTCGAGGTGATTCCTTGCAATTCTGAGGCATTCTTTTAAAATTTTCTCTTTCATTTCTGTTGTTTGATGGTGCCTGCTCCCAGAACTCCCAAGTATTTGTAGTTATCATGTTCACCTAGTGCCTGATCTCTGTTTGACTGGGCAATACAATACCTTGTATTGCTTTCAGTTTTCTCTCCTTGTGATCAGCAGTGCGAACTTTTCCATATCGAAATCCATTTGGAGATCCTGGCTGAAGATTCTGTATTATTATTATTATTATTATTATTATTATTATTATTATTATTATTATTGGCTTACAGGGAGCTTTCACACAGGTCATCAAATATCTCTCCTTGAAAACAATCTGTGGTGTTCCCTGGAAGCTGAGTGACAACAAGTCTCCTCAGATTTCCAGTACTCTTCACCTCTTTCGATAACATTTGCAAAAAAAATGTGTATTATCGCCACAGCCGCTTACTATTGATTTCTCGCTGGCAACGGTCATTGGTCTCCACTGGGATTTGAGCCGCAATAAGCCTCCCCAAGGTCCCAGTTCTCTCCCCACTTGTCCAGCGGAGGTCTGTTCAACGCGCCAACTTGACCCTTCTCGAATATTTAGTATCACTCTTTTCGGCGGGGGGGGGGTCGATTATGAGGCAATGGGGGGGATGAGATAGCGGACTTTAAGATATGCGGCTTCAATGTTTTTGTTTCCATGTAACTCTTTATCTTTTGCCCCTGCAGCAGTTTGTTTTGTCTGCGCATATGGCTCATTAGTTTCCGCATTCAAGGGGTTTCCTTATATTTCAGCTGTTTTCATTATTGTTATTCTTTGTTTCTTTGCATACATTCCTCTGATTCAAATTACTCCCTTTTTTATTTCAAAGTTTTTCGGAAATGTTCATAGTACTCTTATTATTATAGGTATTATCTTGATTTTCTTCATCATCCGTATCCGATTCAGCTCTCTGGCTACCTCTGTGTACTGCCTAACATACAGTTCGAATTCGAAAGTAATTCTCCAAGATGAGTTAAAGCTTAAACTAAAATAATATCAAATAGTTGTGGTATGCTCTTAAATTTCCAAACACTTGCTTATTGTATAAAAATATTAATCGATGTATCGATCTTTATCTTTATCAATACTCTTTCATCCTCCATTTTTTTTTTTTTTACTATCACCAATAAAAACTCTCCATTCTTAAAACCCATGTGCTTTCAATAAGCCAAATCGTTCACATTTTTTCGGTGGGTTGATTTGCCAGTATAATAAACAAGACGTGTCTATTATCTTTTTGACTAATCGAAAATCTCTCAGATGGCATGGCTTCAGTCGCAAAATATGACTCTTTGTGTCGCATCTCTTTAGCGGAACTTGTTGATTCTTGATAAAGGCATTGATAAAGAAAGCTGTCGGAAACAGCAAGGCATGGACGAACGTTCTCACGACATGATATAGTCGTTGCCCCCTTTTAACCAGACCATCTAAGATAATATGTGGGTACCCGAATTAGTTAAAGGGAAAATCATTCCCAACTCACATTTAAGTAAAAATGCACTTTCGTATAAATAATTGAATTCATTCAAAAGTATCCCAAAACAAAAACAAATAACATCCACACGCACACACACACACACACACACACACACACACACACACACACACACACACACACACACACACACACACATATATGTATGTGTGCGTGTGTGCATTGCGTGTGTGCATGTGTGTGTGTGTGTGTGTGTGTGTGTGTGTGTGTGTGTGTGTGTGTGTGTGTATGGATAAAATACGAAAAATATATAAAAGTTTATGTTTTCTATATTTATTTCCATATTTGTTGACGTGTAGAAACACAGAAAGTCTTTCGAAAAAACGAGAAAAATTGATTTTTCTCGTACAGCCCGCACCACAAATTTGGCATGATGGTGGTCCCCAGCCATATATATGGTCCACGGCATTTTTCAAGGTTACAGTCCAAGGTCAGTATCATAGGCTATGTATATATACTCTCCTACAGTCCACACCATTGGACCGACATGACCAAACCTGGCATTATGGTAGCGCCCCACCTAGAGATGGCACACAACATTTTCCAATGTTATGGTCAAGGTCATTGCCTATATATATATATATATATATATATATATATATATATATATATATATATATATATATATATATATATATGCTCTCCTACAGCTCACGCCACTGAAGCAATCATGAACAAACGAAGTTATAATGGTCTCCGATCTTGGGATGGTACGCACCATTTTTACAAGGTTAACATTAAAGATTAAGGTATTATTTGACGCGAGTCTTACAACATTTACTTAGTGCAAGAGGGCTCACGAAGCAGGTACGAAGGTACAGCAAA
The DNA here is from genome assembly GCF_053919585.1 of Euprymna scolopes. Taxonomy (NCBI): domain Eukaryota; kingdom Metazoa; phylum Mollusca; class Cephalopoda; order Sepiida; family Sepiolidae; genus Euprymna; species Euprymna scolopes. The sequence goes on along the minus strand of NC_136482.1, from coordinate 162,306,912 downwards.
GTAATGCGTTAAGCGTGGGTATCTTTGCTAGTGTATATATAATTATTTAACTGTAGTAATCCTGACGATGATCATGATTAGTTTTGAAATAATTTGAACCGTATACTGTTATTGCATTCGAGAAGTGGCGATGGTTAAGTGGTTAACACCGTAGACTGACGATCTAGGCGTTCCGAGTTCTGTTCCAGTTCGTTCTACTAAAATCACTGCCACTTAGGATGTTGGCAACTTTCAGGTGACCATGCGGTACGTACCCGATACCTTTCTAGAAATAATTCTGACAAGAAAAATATCAGGGAAACCAATGTCAAAAATAGAATCTTTGGATTCATAAGGTATGACGATGATTTGTGGTTTTAATATGTAGTTTAATCTAAACAATTTGGCACAGCACATTCGGTTACTCTTCAAATAACGCGCTGATATGTTTTATTAGTGCCAGCAGGTGCACCCAACGTTACCCGCGTTTGAAAGATGGTCAAATAATGTTTCACGGTCCCATATTTTTATTGTCATCAAAATCGGTGCAATCGTCCATTTTTACAATCAAATCGATTGATTGCTTGCTCTAGTTGGAGGTCCATCGCGGTACACCGGGGAGGAGGGGAACTTTCATAGGCTTTTCCACAGAAACTTAATTCACAATACATTGTAGCATACCTGAGAACCTCATGTTTATTTTATTAAATTGTTTTTATATATAATGGCTCCAATTAAAGTTTAAAATGATCAAGTCAAGTATTATGGTTCCATTGTGCTCTAAACAGAAACAGTTATCTCGAACGCACCCCGTATCATATCAAGAAATCCACTGTTTTCATATATCATTCAGCTTGTGTGGTAATAAAACTTCTCAAATGCATTCGTGATGTTAGGCTGTGTAAAGTGTTAACTTTGGTCAAAATCGCCTGTTCTCTCTTTCATTTTTATTTAGATTATCGATAATCGAAACTTATCGAAGACATTACCATACAAAACGTCTCTAAGAACACCGCAAGACACATAAAGTATCATTAAATGTAAAATTTCATAAAAATCGACGTAGTCGTTTCAGAGTCCATAGGGAACGACCTTACACACTGACACACACTGACACACAAAGTTACTTTATATATATATATATATATATATATATATATATATATATATATATTTGTCTTTACATAAGCAGTAGTTTGTTGCTACACAGTCATGAGCATATTTCCATCTACTAGTATTTATTAACTAGAGATCTCATCAGGCAACAACCCTTATTTTCGAAAACGGAATTCTAAAACTGGAACAAAGGTGCCATCGTGTCTCGGTTCGAACCTCCAGGCAGGCAGAAATTGTCACCTCCTACACGAATGATTGCATAAGCATAAAACACTAGTGTCTAGAGGTATAGAAGAATAATTCGTTTGTTGATATTTATATATATATATATATATATTATTATTATTATTATTATTCGAAAATAAGGGTTGTTGCCTGATGAGGTCTCTAGTTAGTAAATACTGGTAGACCGAACCCTGCTCATGACTGTGTAGCAACAAACTACTACCTATGTAAAGACAAATGCAACCTGCTCTACTTCTGTATTGAGCACTCTTGTATGAACCTCGTTATATTTTACTGATTAACCTACCTTTGGAAAATAGCAACCTCAAATTTTATATATATATATATATATATATATATATATATATATATATATATATATATATAGGTATCCACATACAGTACAGTACGGCTAGACAGGTAACCACCTCAAGCCAGGATTGAAACCCGACCGTCTGTACGACAGTCAAGGATCCTAACCATTACGCTATTGGCTATTGCTGAGCGAGTAGCGAGTTTAACGATGTTTTGATATCGTTCGAAATACCCCCGTTCGGTTTGTTTACACAAAGAGCGTCGCTTATATGCTAATGGTAATTCGTGTATCACTTCTCAATATGCTCAACTCAAGATGAGGAGCATTATAGTCATCCACATACAGTACTGTTTCGCTGTTTCACAGCTCATCAGTAATGTGTGTATATCATATGTTTACCGACAGAAAAAACGAGACGTAATTCTTTGATTTTATTTCATTACGATTAGTCTCATATTATTATCACCACTATTATGATGGCACACCTGAATACAATCTTATCTTTATCAATCATGGACGCTTGAATGACGAAAACATTTTGAAAATTTCGATTAAATAAATAAAAAAAATTTTCCGAAAATCAATTATAATTATGTGGTTATAATTTGATTTATCAAGTGTTATTTTCCGTTTGTATTTAAGTAAAAAAAAAAAAAAAAAAATACAAATTGTTTGAGAAAAATTAAATTTCAACGAAATGAACGTTTCATTTATTTACTTTTTTGTTTGTTTTATCGCCCGCAAGGCTTCGTTATTTATTGATATTTTGTCGCTAATCTGTTTGCCCCGGGCACCACCGGAAGGCGGAAAAACAGAAGTGTCAAATAATTTTTTTCTTCCCGTTCTGCCAAAGGATGTTTAGAGGATTTTCATTTTTGTTTCTTATGAAAAAGGAAAAAAATAAAAAAGGAAAAAAAAAGAATAACTATATTTTAAAGACAAATCAATCTCTACTCAAAATGTCTGTTGTAAAACAACCGAAAGCCAGCAATCCAAATAACAAAAACAAAAAATTAAGAAAGAAAAATTCAGATGCAATGTGTTCAGATTTTTTGCTGGATTATTTTAAAAAGAAAAAAAAAAGCGATACATTCAGTCGTGCGAAATAGCCTAGGGTAGAGAGTGACGCTTCTTACCATGGGGTCCCGATTTCGAATCTCGCTAGATTCAGCTACTCTGATGAGCCGTGGACGACGAAACACGTGTCAGTGAATAATTATATGAATATGTTTGAACCTTCTTGAGTGTCTATTGTATTCGCATGAATTGCGAGTTTATTAGATTTTAATTCTCTTCATGTCTGTTGCAATTATTTGATGTCGTTGAAGTACAATTAGCAAATGGAGACAAAGGTGCCATCGTGTCTGGGTCGAACCTCCAGGCAGAAATTGTCACCTCCTACACGAATGATTGCATAAGCATGAAACACTAATGTCTAGAGGTATAAAAGAATAATTAGTTTGTTTATATATATATATATTATTATTATTATTATTATTATTATTATTATTATTATTATTACCGCTTTATCTGCTTAGTTACACATGTTTCGGTTACCGAATCCTATCAACGATCCAGTAACTTCTCAGACTTTACAGGTTTCTGTAAAGTCTGATGAAGTTACTGGATCATTAATACGATTCGGTGATCGAAACATTTGTATTTAAGCAGATAAAACAGTAATATACATACATACATATATATATAATATATGTGTGTGTATATATATATGTATAATATGTATGTATATATGTATATTAAACGGAAAACGGTAATATTGAACACTCTCTTTAGGTTTTTACTAATTACTATTTTATATATACATATACACTTGTGCCCGATATTATTCATACCCCCCCTTGAAAATTGAGTTTATTAGGTGTAACTTCGTAAGAATTTATTGTTTACGTCCATATTGATACATATTCTTAATAAACCTCTTCTGATCATTTTCGTCATTTTAGAATCTCGGGATACTTGTAATAAAAGAAATATACAGCTATTTATAAAATCTGCAATGTTCAAAAATAATCATACCCCCTTATTTTTTCAGTATTAATCGAGTTTCTGACTGTTTGTTTCTTGTTTGATTCTTATTGTGAATGCTTTTATACAACCTTTGATTAATTTCATTTCGTTTTTTGCATTTTTTCAGAAATTAAAATGATATCAACTGAAAACCAATAAAAGAATAAAAATTATTAGAATTGGGAAGAAAAAAGAGCTTAGTAATGATCTTAGGACTAAAATTGTGAATTCACATAAGGATGGTTTAGGTTACAAGTCAATTTCCAAGAAATTTGAGGTCCCTACAGCAACAGTACAGAGCATAATCAAAATATTCCAGAGCCACCACACAACAAACAACTTGATTGGTAGAGGAAGGAAAAGGAAACTGTCTGCTAGAGCCACCAGGAATATTGTAAGAATTGTTAATGCAAATCCAACCACCACTACTAAGGACATTTTAGAAAATCTGGAGTCTTCTGGCATAAAAATATCAAGGCAAACATTGCAAAGGACTCTGCATGAAAATGGTCTGAAAGGAAGAAGACCACGAAGGACTCCACTGCACACCGGAAAACACCTTGCAGCACGTCTAAAGTTTGCTATGGCCCATGTGAATTCTCCAGAGTCCGTTTTCTCAAGTATTTTGTGGACTGACGAAACAAAAATTGAATTGTTTGGCCATATGGATGCTTCTTACGTTTGGAGGAAGAAAGGAGAAGCTTACAACCCAAAGAACACCATACCCACGGTGAAACATGGTGGTGGTAGCCTAATGTTTTGGGGCTCCTTTTCGGCTAGTGGTCCAGGTAGTTTGATCAAGATAGATGGAACCATGTAGAAGGAGCAATATTTGGAGATACTCCAGAAAAACATTAGACAGGATACGGCGAATCTCCATTTAGGACCAAACTGGGTCCTTCAACAGGATTATGATCCAAAACATACTGCCAAAATAGTCAAGAAATGGTTTGAGGATAATCAAATTAATGTTTTGGAATGGCCTAGCCAGAGTCCCGACCTGAACCCTATCGAAAACCTCTGGCACATATTGAAAACTGAGGTTAAAAAGCGGAAACCTAGAAATTTGAGGGATTTGGAGAACTACTGCATTGAAGAATGGTCAGAAATCAGTGTTGATGCTTGTAAAAACCTTGTTGATAAATATCCAAAACGGTTACAGGCAGTTATTAAGAATAAAGGGCATGCTATTGACTATTAGTAAGAGAGGTATGAATAATTTTGAACTAGTGCCATTATTGTTTTTCTTTGTATAATGTTTCAAACTTGCATAATTTATTTATTTGTTGAGTTTAAATTAAATACTTATGCTTGATTTATTGTTTGAAATCCCTTTAAGATTGTCTACCTTCTGGTTTGAGCAATATTCTTATAGAAATCTCAAAGATCCGAGGGGTATGAATAATATCGGGCACAAGTGTATATATATATATATATATATATATATATATATATATATATATATATATATATATATATGTGTGTGTGTGTTTTGAGAAAAATAGAAAAACCGAATGAAATTATTAAAATAATCAACGTTTCGTCCTTATTTCAGATGACATCTTCAGGATATTGAAGTAAAAATGCAAGAAAAAAATTATATATATATATATATATATATATATATATATATATATATTCCGAGATTATAATTGATAGGATTTTCTTTTTGTTGTTTACATGGAATTAGTGCCCAATTAAAGCTGTATAATAGCTTAATAGATCTATATAAACACCATTTCCTAGCAAGGTTATTAGTAATTTGGTCATGTCATATGCTACTGGTACCATGTAACCCAGTACTACTTGCCTCATGGTCGGGTCACCGGCGACTAAACTGGTTCCCCCACCAGACTTGTTTGGTGAGGAGGGTGGCTAGTCTCCCTGAAGGATTAAAAACAAGACCTTCCAAAGGGCGAATGAACCCTTTTTCGGGGTCAACGGCCAACTAGCACCGTGTATATTTGTGTGTATGCATGTGTATATTGGGGTGGAGAGGGCTCCGGTAAGCCGTGCTGAAGGCCACCTTTCTAGGAGAAGCAAATCTCTGATTTTAAAAAAACATAAAGCGGAAGACCAGTACCCGCATTAAGCTGGTCTGCAGTTTAACTTGTTGCTGGCTATATTGCTCTTGCTTGTTGTTGGATCTCAACATTTTGAACGGAGAGAGAGTCTTAGCTGTCGTACAAAGCTAAGACTCTGTAACATCATCTTTGTATAGATACTCCCTCAGGCATTTGAATTGATCAAGCTCTAATCCAGCACCTTACAGCTGCTAACCTTCTGTCTGACCACGAACATGGATTTAGGCAAGCCTGTCTTACTGCAGATATTCTAACTGTAATCTCTGAACGTTTATACCAAGCACTGGATAGTACAGGGGAAGTGGGGCAGTGCCCCTTCATGTGTCTGGGGCTTTTGACGGGGTATGGCATGATGGTCTTCTCATGAAAATAAAACCTTACGGTATTACTGGACGAATGCTTAGCATAATGAGATCTTTCTTAAATGAGAGAAGAACCAGATTGTTCTCGATGGGCGTAAGTCCAAAAAATTTTATATAAATGCGGGTGTACCTTAGGGGTTTATCCTTGGACCTTTACCGTTTCTGATGTTCATAGATTAGTACCTGATAGAATTGTCTCTGAGATGGGTGTATTTGCCGACGACACCACGCTCTATAGCAGGCACGTGGGGAAAACTAATGAGCACATATCTAAGGTAATGGCCGAAACTCTAGAGGAAGACCTTTAGTCTGTCGTGGAATGGGATCAAAAATGGATGGCAACGTTCAACGCTTCCAAGACAAATTTGTTTCCATTAATAATTACAGGAAACTTTACCAATCACCAATAGCTATGACTAAATATACTTTACCTGAAAGCACTTCGTTCAAGCTCCTTGGCTTAACGTTCACAGGAAACATGATTTGGAAAAGATACATCGAGATCATTGCCAAGGCTGCTTACAAAGAAGGTGGGTTCTCTATCGTGCTAGAAAGTTACTTACGCCTGAAAGTATCCTGTACCTCTACAAAGACACCATTCGCCCATGTATGGAGTACTTCTGACACATTTGGGCTGGTCAATCTGTTACTAGTCCCTCGCTCCTGGACAGGGTCGAAAAGAGAGTCGCCAACCTAATAGGTCCCGAACTGTCATCTAAACTTCAGCCCCTGTCCCATCGACGAAATGTTGCATCCCTCTGCCAGTTTTACAAGTAGTTTAATGGTGGATGCTCTGACGAACTACAAGTCCTTGTACCCCTTCAGCGAAAATACCCCCTCCCCGACAAACCCAACAAGCAGCGAAGTCTCACCCCTGTACAGTCGAGATCCCTAGATGTTAGAAAGCCTTTTACTCTAATAGCTTCTTCCATAAAACTGCAAGACTTTGGAATTCTCTTCCGGTTTCCTGCTTCCCCAACTGTTTTTACATGCAGAAGTTCAAGTGTAATGTGAACAGACATCTTGCCGCCCAACTCCCTACATAGTATCCCTGCAACTTAGGTCCCTGATAGTAGCCCCCTACATTAAAGTGGCAATGTGCCTTGTTTGGGGTGAAAATGGAATAATATATATATATATATATATATATATATATATATATATATATATGTGTGTGTGTGTGTGTGTGTGTGTGTGTGTGTGTGTGTGTGTGTTGAAGATGGAATGATTTCGATGCAATTATCGATTTTATTTTTAAATTCTCAATTCCGATAAAATTACTGATTCCAATTCTTTCAAAATATCTGAACACGAAGTTGTAGAGTTCTTTATTTTCACTATTTTATTTTTAGATGACTATAAAAGAAAACTCATGAATTATAGGCATATATTTTCGCAAGCGTAAAACATTCGAATGATTTATAGATTTTGATTTTGCTTGTGGCTTAAAATCAATAAATATTTATCATATTTTTCTTTACTGACAGCAATAGAAAATTAAGTTTTAAGAAAAATAAAATATCAAAAAATAAACCATTAAAGGAATTTTGCTATCGCAAAATAGGAACTATTTTTTTTTCGATTCCAATACTGATTCCAATACTGATCCCAAAGTTGTTATTTCTTTTTTCATTTTCTGATTCCGATTAATCGTCCTAAACCTTGATGGAGGGAAGACTAAAACATGATGTTATGTTTTCAAATGATCTGAAATAACTGCGAGGGGAGACTTGATTCCAAATATTTCTCAGGTGTTATATCTCCCCTCTTTTGAAAATAGGGTACGATTATGAATATCTTCAGTATCAAATAAGCTTTATACACTGTGAAATTTACTTTATGTATGAAAACCAATGAGGAGAGATATAGATATAACATATGAAAAATATTTGGAATACAAGTCTCCCTTTGCTTGAAACTATAGCAGCAAGTTTTAGTCGCACCTCCATCATGGCCAGAAGTTTTGAGGAAATATCAGATGAGTTTGTAATTCATATGCAAAACTAGGAAAACAAATGACTATGATTTAAACATTTCATGGCTGTAAAAAAAAGTGCCAAAAATAGGCTCTGGATGATGGATGACCCCCTAAATATGCTACCTTAATGCCAAATGTCAAAAAACCCACTACACAATTCAGGCCATTACCTTTCCAACAAGCCTTTATTTTTTTAATTCTGATCAATCGTCGCTGATATTTGGAAATTACAAAATTGCCAAAAAGTGAATTAAACACAGGATTTCTTTCGAAATTCCGTGCTAATTCCTGAGTTTGACAGAAAGAGTCCCGAGTTCGACCAGATATCTTTGTAGACGGTCGAAGGTTGAAAGTTTAACGTTCAGTATAGGTGACACTAAAATACAAATGAAAATTAATTAGGACTTCTATCTAATCATACCTGGCGGAACGAGAATATGCAACTCCCGTGGATTAAATACAGGGTTTCTTCAAAATTCCGTGCAGATTTCTTGAGTTTGACGGAAAGATTCCCGAGTTCGACAAGATATACTTGAAGACAGTCGGAGGGTACATCGAACGAAACCTTGTGAAAATAACATTCCAGATAAGAACAGTAGTTTGAAGAATCCAAATAATACGAATAGTCTCGTAGAGCATCCAGCTAACTGCTCTTACTTGAAGAGGAATCTTCCATTCAAATGATTAGTTTTATTAGTATCATTTTGTGTAAAGCTTTCCATACCATAAGTATCTTACGTGTTTGTATTATATTTTTCTCAGTATTACTATTATCGTTAACATCATTAATAGTAATAGTAGTAGTGGTAAAATTTTCTCATCTTATCTAATTTTTCGGGCAACGCCGGGACACTGGTGGGCCAGGTTCGAATAGTTGTTCAAGTTTTACAGTTGATCTAATGTCATTTTTTTTTATTGACCCTTGTACATAGAAACTAAAAACCTTCGAAGATGGTAAGTAATTCAGTCTTTTCATTTTTTTTTATCAATTTGTTCAAGCTGGGGATGAGGCATCGTGCCGGATACTAAACATGACTGTTTAATCCTCTTCTTTTTATTTATTGCTTTTGCTTCTATTCTGAACTTTATTAATCTGAATTTCTAGCCTCAATCCTCATCCAGGTTTTTTAGGTTCATTTTATTTACCCGACATTTCCTCACTTTAAACTTCATCTTTACTGCCTTCGTAAATTGCGTGAATTATTTTTTTTAATCTGCAATAGTATCTGTTGGGATGTATGAGAGAAACTTGTTCACCTTCTCCGTTTCAACATTCATTATCTTCCACTGTTGGTTCCTTAGAGATGGGAGCTTTGTTTTTTCCTTAATTCATAAGTTGTATGATGTGTTCTACTTCAACTGCTTCATTCTCGTTAAGTTCCATAAATCTCTGTTTCCATATTTAAGTATTCTACATCTGGTGGTTTTATGTGTGGTGTTCTAGTGAGCGGTGTTTTTTTGGTGTGTTCCACCATTTATATTTTGTTATATTTCCATTTCATTTTAACCCTCTTGAGTGTCTATTGTATTTGCATGAATTGTGAGTTTGTCAGATTTTAATTCTCTGTTGCAATTATTTGATGTCCTGGAAGTAAAAGCTTAGCAAATGGAGTCAAAGGTGCCATCGTGTTCGGGTTCGAACCTCCGGGCAGGCAGGAATTGTCACCTCCTACACAAATGATTGCATAAGCATGAAACACTAGTGTCTAGAGGTGTTCTATCATTTGTATTTTGTTATATGTCATTTGTATTTTGTTATATGTCATTTGTATTTTGTTATATGCCATATGTATTTTGTTATATGTCATTTGTATTTTGTTATATGTCATATGTATTTTGTTATATGTCATTTGTATTTTGTTATATGTCATTTGTATTTTGTTATATGTCATTTGTATTTTGTTATATGGCATATGTATTTTGTTATATGCCATTTGTATTTTGTTATATGTCATTTGTATTTTGTTATATGTCATTTGTATTTTGTTATATGTCATTTGTATTTTGTTATATGTCATATGTATTTTGTTATATGTCATATGTATTTTGTTATATGTCATTTGTATTTTGTTATATGTCATTTGTATTTTGTTATATGTCATTTGTATTTTGTTATATGTCATATGTATTTTGTTATATGTCATTTGTATTTTGTTATATGTCATATGTATTTTGTTATATGTCATATGTATTTTGTTATATGTCATTTGTATTTTGTTATATGTCATTTGTATTTTGTTATATGTCATTTGTATTTTGTTATATGTCATATGTATTTTGTTATATGTCATTTGTATTTTGTTATATGTCATTTGTATTTTGTTATATTTCCATTAGTTCCAGATTTTAAAATCAAACGCCCTTGAGAATAAGTTTCGCTTCGTCCGCAATTCTTTGTTCTATTGTTTGGTACATGTCCCACTACTCTTTCATCTGTTTCCGATATCATCAGTCTTTAGCGTGATTTATGTAATAGCATTCCATTATCAGTCTTTTGTGGTCCGTTTCTTCATTCAGGTTGTTTTTCTATCTAGGTTACTTTGATTCTCCTGCGTTTCATCTCTATTATTTTGGTACCTGAAATTAGAAGGAATACTTACCTATTACCTGTCTGTGATATTCTTGTTTCTGAAATTAAAAAGAGGAGCCAATATTCGCAGCATAATGACCGACTTCGTCATGTTGGCTACTGAGGGGGCACCTGTCAATCATGACACCCAGAGTTTTCGTCGGGGTCCTACGTTGTGTACTATTTTTCTGATGCATAGTTGATGTTTCGGCGTTTGCGGCTACACCAAGCCCACAATGGTTTAACCTGTGGTTCGGTCACAAGGATAGTGTTCACCTCTCATGTAGATGAGAGGCACTGTGTACCAACACACATACCTAAAGAACATGAACAGATAGTACACAAAAGACTAAGCACATGTACTTTGTATAAGTTCGTATGAACTCTTTTGGGGAAAGTGTTGGAAAAAATATGTCCCCCTCCATGTAAATGTATGATCTTGTATGCAAGCCTAATGTTGATTCTTGAACCCACCACGTCAAGTTGAACTTGTTCAAACACCAATCTCTTCATGATAGAACCTGATGAAACCTACGTAGCAGGAACATAAGCGGGGCACAGCACGTGTGCCCCCCCCCCATAATTCAATGCAAGAATTGCAGATAAACATGTCTCGTTAAGATATTTAAATTCAAATTTCAAATAACCATTTTAATATATTTTTTAAAAATCATGGCCTTTTATTCGAGCCCAAAATAAGTGCTTGCATGTTTTTGATTAGTTCCTCAATTTTCATTCAAATTTCGCTGAAATCCACCACGCCAATTTGAACTTGTTCACACACCAACCCCTTTATAATATAAGGCATACTTACGTTGACACACCGGTCCCCGTCAGATCGCTGAAGCTAAGAAACCTTTTCTCTAGCCAGTACTAAAATGGTTAACAACTTGGGAATTCCAGGTGCTGTATGCGCTCTCTGCTTATCTCGGCATTGTTTCCAGTCAGTCTTGGACCTCTCCTTGCCAAGAAGTACCGATTCAGGAGAGGTACGGTTGGAGATTGCGAAACCCTTGTCTCACAGTTACACGCGTAGCTACTGGTGTTGAAACGATTAATCGGAACCGGAATAGGGAATCGAAAAAATCGGAGCTTTTGGGGGTATCGCTATCATATAGAATCGGATAAACTTGAGCCTATTTTTAAATGCCAAAACCGATTCCTTTAATTATCTTCCTTTTTTTTGGGGGGGGGGGTTAAAAACATCTTCCGCTGTTTGTTGTAATAATAAAATGATAAATATTTATTGATTTAAACTTCCAGTAAGACTAAAATCTCTAGATCATCCCCTCACAAGTGTGTTTTTACGTTTGGGAAAATGTAAGCACATTTAAGAGGTGTTTTTAAGGCAATCGAGACAAAATATCACTTTTATAGTTAAATATTTAGAGATTTATAGAGAATCGGGATCGGAATCGGTAACTGTATCGGAATCGGGAAAAATATTGGGACCGTCCCATCACTAGTAGCTACCTTTATAGGGGTACCCATTGTCTCTTGAGACTAAACGAAGACACCGATTGATTATTATTATTATTATTATTATTATTATTATTATTATTATTATTATTATCGTATTTTCTACGTTTTACTTTCTTTTTTTTGGGGGGGGGTATCTGTGTTATTTGAATCTTATTTTTTGCACACCGCGCGCTCAGATTCGGAATCGAGTTGTTATAAACGACAGTTCAAGTGACGATAATAACAACGTTAATGATATTAATTAGAGACAGGTTTTTTCAGCGAAGCAGTTCGTATCAAGTGGCAGTCTTAGACTAGAATTGATCCTTTTTTTTTTTTTTGTCTAAAGAAAAGTAAACCGCGCCAAAACGGATTTTCTGGGCGGGGAGGAAGATTTGACACGACTTTGCGCCAAAAGCAAATTATATTTCTTTTATTCTTTTTTTTTTTTAATATATATTTTTATTTTTCTCAACTTGAAAATAATGAAGATGAGAAATAATAAAATAAGAAAACAGCTTGAAAATAATATAAAACAGGGAGTAAAGTACCAAATAAAAACGGAAAAACTGAAAAGTCAAACATGCGTTAAAATATGGCATTCAATTGAGCGAATCAGGTGAAAAATTTTTGGTTGTTTATTTTCTTTTGTTTTCGCTATAAAAATTTTTTTTAAAAAAATAAAACATCGCTCTGCGGCTTTTTCAGGAAATTCCTTGATTTCACCGGAGGAAATGTTAGGTGTAAAATAGTTGAGAGAAGGAGAGAAGGAGGGTGAGAGAGAAAGAGAGAGATAGAGAGAGAGATAGAAAGAAAGAAAGAAAGAAAGAGAGAGAAAGAGAGAGAGAGAAAGAGAGGAAGACAGGGAGAGACAAAGAGAGAAAGAAAGAGAACAAGAATGGTATTAAGTGATTTAAAAAGAAATATAAACAAGCACAACCAAAAAAAAAAAGTTATATAAGAAGAAAAAAATAATAGCACAAAATTTCAACAAAGAAACGAAAAAAAAAAACGGTTCACAAAAATATGACTAAGCAAATTATCGTTAATAAAAGTTATTTATCATCTTTTCATATTTTTTAGCAATCGTTTTTTTTTTTTTGTCTAAAACAGGTGTTAATAAAGGCATTATCTTCACCTGTTCTTAGGTGCGCCATATTCGATAAAAGTTTTAGTTCTTGTCACAGAAACTTCTCTTTCTTTCCCCCAAACATATCATTAACACTTACACACAGTTGTATCTTCCGCACACAATCTAAACTTGTGTACACACACTCGTCCCATATGCATACACACAATACACACTTATGCACATTCACACATAGAATATATATTTATACTAGCTAGTGTTGAGACAATTAATCGGAATCGGGAATCGGAAAAAATCGAAACATTTTGGGATGTTGGAATCGGTAACGGAATCGGAATCGGAAAAAAAAATGTGTGCCCCTTTTCCGATGCCGGAAACGATTCCTTTGATCATCTTTTTTTATTTGATCTTGTTTAAAAACATTTTCCACGGCCGATAGTAATAATAAACCAGTAAATATTTATTAATTTAAACACCCAGTAAATGTGTGTATGTGTTTTGGGGTTTGTTTGTTTTTTTAGAAAAAAATATGCCTTTAATATATGTTTAACGGTAATCGGGGCAAAATAATCACTTTATAGTTAAATCTTTAGAGATTTATATAATATCGGAATCGGTAATTGTATCGGAATCGGGAATTTAATACGGAATCGGTAATTGTATGGAAATAAGGAAAATATTGAAACCATTCCATCATTAATACTAGCACGACGAAAACACAAAGCGGCAGAGTATATATAAATAATCATGGCTTACAATAGAAAAGGTCCTGGATATGACCTAAAACTATATACGATGGTGAGTAACCAGCTTATGGGCCTTGGGGAGTGTGGAGCCACCCTTTAATTACCATTGCTTCCAGGTCCACTCTGACCCGGAGTGGTAGTACCTGTTAGGGTCCCAACTATAGGTTAAATAGAATCCGACTTTAAAAAAAAATATATACTCCATCAAAAAATCGTTCCTCAAAATCACTAGATTCGGCATTAAATAACCTGGAAAAGGTTGATATGTCGTAAAACAAAAACAACCAACCAACAATAGAAAAATGCGAGCATGAATAGTAATATGGTTAAGCTTAAACATGGAAAATAAAGGGCTAGTTGTTATAACTGGTAAAGTAAAGGACAAGATATTCTAGTAAAAATATAATAAATTCATAACTTAAAATATTGCAGCACCAAGGATTGATTATATAATGTTATAAATTGAATTTAAAAAATTCTTAATGCTGCAATATTTTAAGTTATATATTTATTACTAGAATACCTTGTCATTTATTTTTCCAGTTTTAAAGACTAGTCCTTTACTTTTCCATGTTTAAGCTTAACCATATTACTTTTCATGCTCGCATTTTACTATTATAGTCCATGATTTTCCAGGCTTATAATATATTCGCTTGTTCTTTGTTTAATTTCAGTCTTATTTTTTGCCCCCATAAACACATATGTAATAACAATGTACGGCACTCGTCTGCTTTCAATAAAATCCCTCAATTTTCTCCCGTTCATGCTTTCATTCTCTATTTTTCACTTGTTACTTCTCTTTTAGCGACAACAGTGAATTAGTAGCAACGGTAGTCGCTGAAGCGACGGGGTTACTATGGAAACCAGTCATAAAAAGCGTCGATCATCTCCTTACATATTTTTTACGATTTTGAACACGAGATAATTGATCATAACTTTTGTTTTACTCAACGAAAATTGAAAAAAAAGATTACAATATAGCTGAGACGGTGATCTATAAATTGTAATAATTGTTTGAAATTTGGTCGAAAAATGAGTGAGCGGTAGAGCTTTAAAGCAGTACTAAATGGCTAAAACTACCACTTAACCATATATTCAAACACGGTAGTGTTTGAACGATAATATAATTTTAAAAAATGGTTTCGCATTTCATTACCTGGACCGGTTACGTTTAGTTTATTCATTACGTGCGAATCATATGCTTCTATTGCTGGCGTTAAGAGAACGCTAAGCAAACCTGCACAAAAAGAGCGCGACGATTACCGCAATTAATCGCCACTCAAATTCCAGAAAAGACTAACGGTCGTTGCCAAAATGTAAATCAAAGGTAAGCAGCTTTTGTGATAACACAAAGTGATTTTGGAGTGTTATCGAAAAAGTCCCGGAGTCTTGGAAATCTCCGAAGCCTTATCAGTTAGAGTTTTATGAAAACATCACTTGCACTGATCTCAGAGTAAATAACGATTATAGCTTCTGTAAAAATGATGTAATAAATACTAATAGTAGTACTACTAAAACTACTACTATAACAACTAATAATCTATATATTAACAAAGTAGCGTGTGTGTTATTTATTTTGTATGTCGCACTTACATCCGAGTGACAGTCGTTTAATTGTTATGGATTTCCATTTCTTGTAATAAATAATTATACCAAGAATTGTTTCGGTTTCGATTATAGCTGATGGCACTCAAATCATTTATTTTTTATAAATAATTTCATCAAGACTTCTTCATAAGTTTTGGTTTCGGTTTCGATTAGAGCTGATAGCACCCAATTCATCTAGTCTTTATATAAATAATTTTATCAAGAATTCTTAATAAGTTTTGGTTCTGATTTCGATTATAGCTAAAGGAACTCAAGTTGTATACATATATATATATATATATATATATATATACAGATATTTTTTCACAAGTTTTGGTTTCGGTTTCGATTTCGATTCAAGCTGATGCACCCAGAGTCATACGGATATATGTCTTTTATTACTGATAAAGTGCCAAGCTGGATACAGGTTTTCTAATGCAGAGGAAAACATGAACCACCATATGTATATGGACGACCTGAAACTTTTTGCAAGGACCGAAAAGGAACTAGAGACACTAATAAACACTACTAGGATCTTCAGTCAGGATATCCAAATGGAGTTTGGTATGGAATAGTGCGCACTACTAGTTAGTAGAAGATGGAAAACTGGAGACAACAGAAGACATGAAACTACCCATCCAAACGGAGATGAAGGCTTTAGAGGAACAATACGCCTATAAATACTTGGGAGTTCTGGAAACAGACACAATAAAAGCCTAAGAAATTAAAGAATTGGAAAGGAATACATTAGAAGAACAAGAAACATTCTAGAAATCAAATTATGTAGCAGAAACTAAATAAAATGTATAAATACATGGGCGGTATCACTAGTAGGATACTCAGGAGAGTTCATAGGGTGGACAAAAGAAAAACTGAGACAGCTCGATCAGAAGGCCAGGATACTGCACTACACCAAAAGGACGATGTTGGCCGACGCTGCGTGAAAAGGACAGAAGGCGAGAGTGGGCTAGTTTGTAAGAATGTGTGCAGGACACAAAATAAGAATTAGAAAAATACATGACGCAAAACATGGAAAGGATAATCATGGCAGCGAGCGACACTGAGAAAATCGACAAAACAGAAAACAGAGAGATAAAAGATTGGATAAAAAACGACATGGAAAATCTATAAGGATGACAAAAGATGAGAATAACGAAAACCCTTGGACATGTATGCGAAGAGGACACATGAGCCGAGAAACTGAATCCCTAATAACCGCAACAAAAGATAATTCAATAAAAAACAACCACATGAAAGCAAAGATTCACAAAACACAAGAAAACAGTTAATTCAGACTCTGTGGACAAAGAGACGAAACGATAAACAATGTAGTAAGTGAATGCAGCAAACTAGCCCAAAAGGAATACAAGGACAGACATGACCAACTGGAAAGGGCAGTACATTAGGAATTACGCAAACAACTGCATCTCGAACGCACAGACGTGGTACAAACATAAACCGGCAACAGTAATTGAAAACGAGAATCACAAAATCCTATGTGACATGCACATACAAACTGATATACCTATCCAAGCAAGAAGACTGGATGTCGTAATAATTAACAAGAAAGAAAAGCCCTGTCAAATCGTAGATTTTGCTGTTCCAGCTAACGACTAGGTAAATATCAAAGAAAAGGAGAAACAGTTCATGGAAAGTGTTCTACTGAGCTTCGGTCTATGGTCTCTCCTCGCCAAACTTTCACAAGAAACATTCGTCTAGCTGAAAACACTATCAATAATTCCCCCCACTCTTTATCTGTGCCTAAACCTAAGCGTAGATTCCATGAACAAAGCTTCTTTCTTAGAACTGCACGCATGTGGAATTGTCTTCCGTTTTCCTGCTTTCCGGCTGACTACAATATGGTTGTCTTCAAGTCTGACGTAAATAAGTTCTTGATGCGTCGTTCAATATAAGTTAACAAATTTACCGAATTTTCATTACTAATGATTACTATATTGTCCAATTTCTACTGTGCAGTCTTTAACCCTTATTCCCGAGTGGCCTCTTGGCCTTGATAATGTGGTGATGCCTGTGTAAAAAAAAGATACCGATGATGAAGAAAATCAAAATAATACCTATAATAGTAGGAGCACTAGGAACAATCCCGAAAATCTTTGAAAAAAGAATGTGAGAAAGGAATGACTGTAAAAATGCAACGAATAACAATAGTGAAAACAGCTGAAATATTAAGGAAACCCTTGAATGTGGAGACTAACACACACGAACCACAAGAGCGGGCCAGACAACCTGCAGCAGAGGAAAAACATTAAGCTCTACATGGAACCAAGAACATTGAATCTGCATATCTATAAGTTCTTTAACTTCAGCCCATTTCCCATTGCCCCCCCCCCCCCAAAAAAAGAGTGAGACCGATTAAACTAGTAGAGTAAAGGAGGTAGGAAAGACCGAAGAGAGAACACTGACCAGATCTCCGCTGGACAAGTGCGAAGAAAACTGGGACCTTAGGGAGGCTTATTGCCGCTCCTAAAACAGCAGTAAACAAAAAAGGCGACGAAAAAAAAACGTAAACTCCAAAATTGTTAAATCGTAATTTTATTATCCACTATCTAAACAATTGTAGTGTCGAAATCGGCTGGCACCACACCAAATAGTCTAAGAGTCAAGGAGGATGGGAGGCAGAATAGTGAAAGCACTAATCAGATCTTCACTAGATGGGTGCGAAATAAACTGAGATCTTGGAGATGCTTATTCTTACTTAAATTCAAGTGGAGACCAATATTCATTGATATCGAGAAATCAATGATAAACGGTTGTTGCGATAATGCAAAGTCATTTGCAAAGCTTATGGAAATAGATTAAGTATACTGGTGATATGGAGAGAATTGTAGTCACCGAGGATCCAGGGAATATCAGTGGTTGTTCTCAGTGAGCAATCACGGATGATGACAAGTTCCACAAAGTATTTTATGATAATCTCTTTGTAATTTGTTTTAAATCGAAAGAAGTAAAATATTAAGTTTATTTTTTTTTTAAATGGTTCTATTTTTAATTAGTTTAAAATAGTTTTCATCTCTATTTGAAAATATAACTATTGATATTAATGGTTTCCTATGGATTTTTTTAAATTATCCAAACTGGTATCTTTTTATTTTTTTTTCGTTTTTTTTTGTTTTTTTTACTTGATCCACTTATGAAAAATATCAGTTTATATAATTAGCCAGAAGATAATAGAAAGTTAAACTGAAGTTAAACTAATTTATTTATTGCGGACTATTATCCTCATCTTTTAGTTGCTATTTTCACGACGTTTCGGTCAACTATTCCTCTGACCTTCGTCAGGTGGTTAACGCGACGAGATAGGAACTCCGAATCTTCTAACTGCATCCTCAGCAATTACTGCCTTCCATAGTTGTTGTCGTCTCACCACTAATCCTTTGGTCAGCTTTGAGTAGAATTGAAACTGCTATCTTCACACAATGCTCACCTGGAACCGTAGAGATTCAACGTCTCAATCCACTGGGACAGTCGATAGAAACGTTGAATCTCTGCGGTTCCAGGTGATCATAATATATGATAATAGTCCGCAATAAATAAATTAATAAATAATACTCATCTTAATATGCGTTCCAATTATTTAAATGAAATGTAATTTGTTGTAGCAAACTGGAATTTATAGGGAATTAGCAGGGCACCAGGCATTTCCCAGTCCTTAAATACGCATAAATATTATATTTTCATTTAACTGGGCTGGTGCATCTGCTACTAGTCTCTCACTCCTAGACAAGATTCAAAAGAGAGTCGCCAACCCTATAGGTCCTGAACTGTCGTCTAAGCTCCAGCCTCTGTCCCATCGGCGAAATGTAGCATCTCTCTGCCTGTTCTACAAGTACTTTAACGGCGAATGCTCCGACGAACTGCAAGCACTTGTAGCCCCTCGACAAACCCGACAAGCAGCAAAATTCCACACCTTCCCAGTTGAGATCCCTAGATGTAAGAGAGCCTTCTACTCCAGTAGGTTCTTCCCAGAACCTTTGGAATTCCCTTCCGGTTTCCTGCTTCCCAAACTGTATTGACATGTAGAAGTTCTAGTGTAACTTGAACCGACATCTTGCTGCCCAACTCCCCACATAGTACCTCTGTAGCGTATGTCCCTGATAGTAGGCCCCTACATCAAAGTGGCGATGTGCCTTGTTTGGGGTGAAAATGTAAAAAAAAAAAAAAAAAATACAGAGTGCATGCGAGTATTATGTTTTTCTAAACAGTTCACTTTTTGTAAGTAAAAACAAAAAACTAAAACTCGAGCTAAGATCGAAACCAAAACGTACAGACAATGAATCAAGTACGATAACAATTAGGCCACCTTGACACGAAATTTCAAAAATGTTTTCAAACCTACTTTTTAACAAAATTAATATGTCATGTGAACCATTCACACATGTTCATTTGTAGAACAATTAGCAAACAGATAAAAATCCAATGAAAAATTGGCCCCAAAATTTATTCCATCACCCTCAACTGGGCACTTTTCTACAGGGAGGAGTCGCTTTTTTCGCCGACATTTTCGAAAGTCATCGCCTCTTTTCGATTGCCTAGTCTTAATTTAAACCTACGTTATTTCCGGTTTGACGATGGGCGCAAACAGCTAAGGCGTCACATTTTTTTTTCTTTTTTCACTTTCCTTTCATCCTCCGCGGTACGGGTTCGAGTCCGACGGCCTACTACCACTTTTTTTCTGCTCGCAATTTTCCTTTTTTTGCTCAACCAACACCCTTACACACATCTCAACTTTCTTTTCCACTTTCGCGTCACGGGTTCGAGCCTGCCTACCTACTACAACATTTTTTTTGTTTTGCTCAACATACACCTACAAACACCCGGGCAATGCGGACACCCATGCTAGTCCAAAAATAAAAACAAAAAAATCCACATTTCTATATCTAAATATTAACAAATCTTAAAAGAATCGAAAACGGAAACGGACATTTTATCAAAATCGGGAATTTAAAATAAAACAAAATCGGTAACTGTATCGGAATCGAGGAAAAATATTGTAATCGTCCAATAACTAATTACCACATTTTGATCTCTGTCGCCTGTGTAGCTGCATCATCCCATTCTTATCACCACCCTTCATCCTTTATTTACGCATCCTATCAGCATCTATACTATCCATGCATAACTCAAACTGTGCATAGTCTAAAATCGACATCAAAGTTTTAGTCGGACGTAGATTAGTGAAGAATTTTTCCCGCGGAATTTAATTTTTTAATATTTCCGCCAAGCTGATGTTTAAATTTAATTTTCCCTGCGAAGCTGATAAGTAAACTTATATTCATAAATTTAAAAAGACAATACAACGCAGTTTCTTTTCTTTTATTTTTTATTTTATTTTATTTATTTTTTTTTTTTTTGTTAAAAAAATATCACCGTTAAAGAAAAAACATGGATTTTTACTGCTAAATTCTGTCCTGTTAATGACAACATGACTTGGAAAAACGGAGAAAAATCTTCTGAAGACATGTTACGTTCAAAATTATTAATAAATATATACAAATAAATGTTTATTTTCTAAAACCTTTGCGTTGTTAGTTGGCTTAAAACGTATAATGTACGTATTTACTTAAAAAAAATTATTAATACATATTAATTTTCAGCGAATATAACAGTTTTGCCAGATTCATTGCCAAGGTCGCTGGAAAAATAATGGGATCCTTCTACCGCTCCAGTAGATATCTCACGGCTAAATGTAGATTCCATGAACAAAGCTTCTTTCTTAGACCTGCACGCCTGCCGAACTCCCCCAATTGCCTGCTTTCCAGTTGACTACAATCTGATTGTCTTCAAGTCCAACCTAAACAAGTTCTTGATGAACCGTCCCCCTAAGTAATCCAATTTACAAAATTCCCACTACTTATGTTTATTACGCTATAATCACATTGACTAATGTATACCCATTAACTCTTATCCTCGAGTGGCCTCCAGGCCTTGATAAGTGCTGATTCTTGTGTAAAAAAAGGATTATGTTGTGTTTTTCCCCCTTTTCTTTTCTCGTGGCATGGTGTCACTAGAGAAATAAAATATTTGTGCTTTTCTTCGATGGATAAATTTTCAGTTGATTAAAATCAGGAGGAACACGTGACTCGTGAAATAAATTAGTGATGTTTCCTTCTTTTTCTCGATGCTATTTAAATTTACGTTGAAACTTGTAAGTTTATAAAACGAATACAATGCAGGTTCTTTTAGATTTAAATAGTCGAACATTTATTTGTTAAAAATTTAATTTTCGCCAAATTTGGCGCATTCGTCAGGATTAGAACCAGTTTGAGTGTGTGCGTGTGTGTGTGTGTGTGTGTGTGTGTGTTTTATTTATTTTCATTTAACTTTCTCGTGTATATTTGACTCGCCCTTTCTTGTGGATTTGTTGAATTGCTGAGTTTATCTCAACACGTGCGTGTTAGAGTACATTTTAATAATAATTGGTCGCTTTGAAAATTGTATAAACAATATATATATATATATATATATATATATATATATATATATATATATATGTGTGTGTGTGTGTGTGTGTGTGTGTGTGTAAATGCAACTTTGTATGTGTGTGTGAGTTCGTTCCTTATAGACTCCCAAACGGCTGTTCTTAAAAAATTACAGAACTTTAGTGTATAACTCTGGGAGTGATCTTAGTTAATTTTGTCTCAGAATACTCCCGATAATTACCGATAATCGATAATCAAACCGTTATTTTAATTTATCTATCATCGGTAAAGTCATTTTTTCCATGTCGTCGCTTAGCAACAATGATAGAACAACGGGCCGTGAAAATTCTACTGTGAGAAAGTTGATAGCGTGTTTTTTTGTTTTGTTTTGTTGTTGTTGGTTTTTGTTATTTTTGTAAGATGTGGTCTGTAGGTTCAAACTCCGCACGTAAATTTCTTAATTATTTTTTTTCGTTAACTACAAAAAAAATTTATAAGACTAAATAGACTTAATAAAATTTACGTGTGTTTTCTTCTCCTTCTTTTTTTTTTTTTTTTTTTTTTTTTTTTTTGCATGTCGTAGTCTGTAGATTCAAACCCCGCACCTAAATTTCTTAATGTTTTTTTTTTCTGTTAACTGGAAAGAAGTTTATATAAAATAATTTTATAAAAGAAACAGTAGGTTCTCTAGAGTGCTATGTAGAATAACATATATTTTGGACTAAATTACAGCATGGAGGCATGTGAAGTTCCCCCCACCCCGAGCGATTTCACGGATTTCGATGACAATAAAAATATAGGAGTGTGAAATATTCGTTGATCATCATTCAATCCCGGGCAACGTCGGTTCACCCTGCTAGTAGATCTATATATGTGTGTGTGTGCGTGCGCGTGTGTGCGTATGAGTTTAGCTTTTCGTCGAACTTACACTGGCGTTAAAAACCTACGTTTTCTGTTTAAAAATTATTAAAACATGGCATCAAGTTTGTTCGGTTATCGCATGTTCTTTCGTCGACTTAATATCTATGATTAATTGCATGGTAAAATAAAACGACTCACTTTTAAATTCTTTTCCCGACATCCTTTAGCCATCACTTATCGTGATGGCGCATGTCTGTGCTTTCCTAAGTGCTTTACAGAGATATCAAAATCGAGCAGCATTACTGAGTGGCAACTGACCCCATCCGCAACACATTGTTGTCAGCCATTTTGTGCCTTAGTCTTCCCACTCTCGCATTCACAAGCCTCGTTTCTATTTCAATCGTCTCCTTCATAACCACCCAAAAGAAACCCCGTCCTCTTATGAGGGGCTTAATTCCGCCTCTTTAAAATCACCTTCATTCAACCTGATGAAGACAGTAACAGACACAAGAATCCGGGGTTCGCTCTATTGAAATTACGGAAACCATTTCTCAAAGAACCTGTCAGGAGTCAATTTACCCCTTAAAGAAACGATACCCTTGCTAAATTCCCATTCCTAGTAGGTTGATATCTCTCTCTCTCTCTCTCTCTCTCTCTCTCTCTCTCACACACACACACACACACACAAACACACACCCAACCTCTCTCTCTCTCTCTCTCTCTCTCTCTCTCTCCTGATAATTTTTAAACATTTCTTTAGTTTTTTGGAGGGGGTCCCCAGAAGATATGTTCCTATTCATTTTGTATTCTGCTCACCCCCCCCCCACCAGTTTTTGGTATCTGCCACTTTGGTCGGCTGTCTCAGTTTCTTCGCTTCTTTTCTTTTCACAACATTTGGCCGGCAATTGTATACGCTGCTTCAAGTGGCTACATTATTCAACGACCATGCTATTTAGTCAACCTCAAAATTTCATTCGATGTTATTTGATATCTTATGAAAAACGATTTGAGTGAAATAATTCTAATAAAAACTAAATATACGCCCTAAGACAAAAAACAAAACAAAAAAAAATTAAAAAATCAGACGAATGGTTTTGTTTGTTTTCGTAGCGGTGATAAATCAAATTCATTCACCGTACAAACTAGTTTTGTGTGCTTTTTCGATATGGTTTCATGACTGACGGAATGATGGAATGCTACGCCCGTAAATTGAAAAAAAAGGGTTCCTTCGAAATTTTATGTAGATTCCCGAGTTCGAACGAAAAATTCCAGATTTCGACAAGATATACTTGAAAGTAGTCATAGCTTCCATCGTCCGAAACTTTATCATTTAATTTATATACTTTTTGTTCAAGAACAAAACTTAACTCTAATTTAACCCCCAAGTCCTGCTGGCAACGTCCCGTCAAAAACTCCGAACGAACTGCTAAAAAAGTGTAGCTTATACAAACTAGTATTTTAAAAGCGGCCGTTAATAATCAGAATTAAGATAAGTGGTAAAATTACGGAGGGTTTCCCCCGCCCCCCCCCCCCCGATTTGCCGGAAAAGAAAACAAGAAACTGAGAGAGTAGTCGAAGATCTAACAGTCTGAGGTAAGAAAGCTTTCCGGAATCAAGGAACATAAACAGCAAAGGGGTGGGATTTTGTCGATTGTCGGGTTAATCTGAAGTATAACCGTGGATGGGCACAAGTGTTACGAGTTCATCAGAACACATTCGATTAACGTATTTGTAAAAAAAAGGCATAGGGATGCGACACTGTGGCAATGAGACAGGGGTTGGAGCCTGGTCGACGGTGCAGAACCTATAAGATTCGATACTCTTTTTTGGTTTTTATGCACTATTGAACCGTGCTATTTTTTAAAAATAGTATTTTAAAGTTAAATTAAAGTTTTACAATATATATTTTTTTATTAAATTGTAAGGTGAAATCACAGAATAGTTTCGAAACACCATCTCCATATTTAGAATGGCTTCCTGAATAATAACGTTATTATTTCAGCACGGTTCAGTAAGTGCATAAGTACGCTCTTTTTTATCCTGTGTAAGAGTGATAGACAAATGGTAGATGCACCAGCACAGATATGGCAACAATACTCCATGCATGGCCGTATTGTATGTCCGTAAGGATGTGAGATACTCTCTGACGTGAGTAATTTTCTAACACGGTGAAGGGAGTGTCCGTTATTTGCAGCAGACTTGGCAATATCCCCAATGTATTTGTTCTTATTCATCCTGATGTGAATGTTAAGCCGAGGAGTTTGAAAGATAGTGCGATCGTTTGTTGAGAAGTTTTCTTTTTTGTAGTTGTTAAAGCAAATAAGCTTCATCTTAGCAGCATAAACTCTTACAATTTTATTCTTGGACTTCGGGCCAAGATCAGGAAGGCTGCATTTGACAGAAGCATTTGACAGAAGATGGATACATGTAGCAAGTCTGTGTGTACGAAAAGGAGCCAAATGTGGATATGTGCTCCCCGCCTAGGCATGGAACACAGTTCCGTCCAGTGTAACCAAATAATTAGTCTCTCAGCTAGCCAAGTGAGTGCTCTATCCCTCCCTGACTAGGAATCCTCCAAGATCTCCACCCCCTCCTATCGGCAATTTTTCTTTTCACCTCTCCCTCTAAATTTCACCCATCTTGGAGAGAAGAAAATCAATCACTAACACACCTTTCACCCATATTTTTTTCGTTTCTATATTTCGTCACATCTAGAGGGCACCTCAATTTAGAGACTGCCCCGCAAGAGCTAAGGTTCCTCTACAAACCGAAGTGGAACGGGCGGTCTATCAACTAGACAGGGTTAGGTGGTCCCTACTAACAACTTTTGTATTTTTTCTTCACCCGCCTTCGACACAAATGAACTATTGTACCATTATCGTTATCTTTTTTTTTGTTGTTTTGTTTTTACGCGTTAATAAAAATCCTTTAAACAATTGGGTTCTAAGTAGGACGTCCCCCAGCACAAAAGGGGGAATGCGGTATTATGGTGAAAGAAAATACTAGCTAAGAGAAACTTTTGTACTTCTGGAATGACAAGGATGACGAACGAACCCCATCCCCCCATTTGAGTTGGCCTCGTGCCTAAGTTTTTTGTTCATGTTGAATTTTTTAGCCTGAATAAAAGATTTAATACCTAGAAGTGTAGTATCTGTTCTGGCAGATGCTGCACTGAAAGACCATTGCCCTTGTGGAAATCAGTTTCTGGTCCATGTTGGGGCAACCCTATATATCAAGAGGCATCACTACCAGCTCCCCCTTCCCCCTCTCTCCACATTAAAAGCCGGGCTTGTGCCTAATTTACTCGGTGGGTAAGCAACTAAATACCAAGTGTAGTATCTGTTCTGGTGTTTCACTTCAGTAATTGGTCCTTGGTCGATGTAAGGGAAAGCCTTCATAATGAGACAATTATTATCTATTTGGACACTGCCAGAGTGCCTCATTCTTGGGGGAGCTGGTTTTCTCCCCACATTAAAAAATGACCTTGTGTCTAATTTGCTTTCGTGGGGAAGCCAATAAATACCATCTGTTCTTTAGATACGGCACTTCCATTTCTTGTTCTCTATCAATGGAGGAGAAATCCTTCACGACTGAGACAATTTTTATTTTTGCTCCTTTTCTTCACGTTAAAAAAAGAGCCTGGTGTCTAACTCTGTCCCCTGGGGAGGGATTGTAAATAGGAGCTCTTACCATTTTACAGTTCCATAAATGTATGAAAATATTTGTTTTCTAAGTGCAAAGTTGAATTCGCAATTGTCTTTGTCTATGTGCATAAGTCTACATATATAGTTACACTATTTTTAGTTCACTCAAACTTGAATCGTTTTATATAAATCCTTCTCGACATACTTTTCCCCATATCCTCTCGAGTCCCTTTCATATTAGTCGACTCATCTTTCTTAAGAGTTACCGATCCTCTAAGCCCGCTTTGATTATCCTCGAAATGCGCATCCTTTGCAAACTGGCGTTGGCGTTCAGCGCTTTGATAATATCAAGTCGTTATTTAACGAGTGGAGATATTCTGTCTCCGCAAGAGACCTTATTCTCACGATTCTAGTTCAAGAGACGAGAAATATATTTGCCATCAGAGAAGTAAAATCATTTAGAGAGAGTTGGAAAGGAAAAGATTAATGAAGAAAGAGCGGGGGACGAGAGAGTGATAGAAAAAAAACTTTCTTTTTAAATAAAGAGATAGACATGCACAGGCGTGCGCACAAATATTATACAAACATACACACACGCATATATATATACATATATATACACATATATATATGTGTATATATATACACATATATATATATACACATATATATATGTGTATATATATATATATATGTATACACATATATATATATATACATATATATATACATACATATATATATATACATATATATATATATACATACATATATATATATACATACATATATATATATACATACATTATATATATATATATATATATATATATATATATATATATATATATATATATATATATATATTAGTGTTGGCATTATTAATCGGTATCGGAATCGGAAAGAGTTTGTACCGATTTTCCGATTTCCAAACGATTCTTTTAATTGTCTTTTTTATTTGATTTTGTTTAAAGCTAAATCTCCCATTGCCGGTAATACTGATAAAATAAATATTATTGATTTAAAAAAAAAAAAAAGAACACAGTGAAGCTAATATCAATAGATCACTCTCCACAAGTATATTTTTATGTTTAGGAAAAATTTGCACATTTTACATGTGTGCTTTTTACAGTAATCAGACAAAAAATACAACTATATAGTTAAATATTTACAGATTTATAAAGAATCGGAATCGGAATTGGTAATTGTATCGGAATCAGGAATTTAGTACGGAATCGGTAATTTTATCGGGAAAAATATTGGAATCGTCCCATCACTAATATATATATATATATATATATATATATATATATATATATAATTTGTGTTTTTTGTGTATTGATATTCCTATTAAAAATCCTTTTTTCTATTGAAAAAGAACATACAACTTTGTTATATATGGGTGGTTGAATTGCTCTAAACGTAATACAGAAATGAACGATGTAAAAAAAGCAGATATATCAAAATTTGAATTTAACTATAAATAAGTATTATGGTATCTGTTCAGTGCACAATTACCTATAAGTATGGCCAATCACTTATAATTCAGTAACTGTAAATTTTTTTTAAAAAATAATCAATTATAATAAACAGAACGACTCATAGAAATCTATCTATATTCTTTTTTCATTTTAATATACTTTCATAGAAATGTTTCTGTTATGTCAAAAAAAAATTTTTTCTTTACGTCACAAGTGTCACGCTCATACATGAATTCCATATCTAATATAATATACTGACGAATAGCTAATATAATATACTGACCCAACGGGCCACGGGTAGTTTAGTATATCTATAAAATTGAAAATGTCTGTATATGTGTGTCTGTGTACATTTCCCTAACAAAAACTCTGCCAATTTTCGGTCTAGAGAGATTTGAGATTTGACATTAGGAGTATTGAGATTTGGAAACATCTTTTAATCGCGTTTCGGCCAGAAATTTAGCTATCAACGAGTCAAATTTCAACGATTTTACCTTTGAAAACTCTACCAAACTCCTCCGCCAGACACTTGAAATTATAAATATAGGTTTC